>NC_088414.1:35395200-35480200 GCF_034236695.1 Oncorhynchus nerka
CCATCAATGTGATCAAGACAAAGGAAGAAGAGGACCGAGCACGCCCTTATTCTCATCAATGGGGCAGTAGTGAAGCAGGTTGAGAGCTTCAAGTTCCTTGGCGCCCACGTCACCAACAAACTAACATGGTCCAAGCACACCATGACAGTCGTGAAGCAGGCATGAAAAAAACTATTCCCCCTCAGGGGACTGAAAAGATTTGGCATAGGTCCTCAGATCCTTAAAAGGTTCTTCAGCTGCACCATCGAGAGCATCCTGACTGGTTGCATCACTTTCTGGTATGGCAACTGCTCTGCCTCCTACCGCAAGGCACGGCAGTGGGTAGTGTGTACGGCCCAGTACATCACTGGGGCCAAGCTTCCTGCCATCCAGGACGTCTATACCAGGCGGTGTCAGAGGAAGGCCCTAAAAATTGTCAAAGACTCCAGCCACCCTAGTTATAGACTGTTCTCTCTCTCTGCTACCGCACAGCAAGCGGTACCGGAGCTCCAAGTCTAGGTCCAAGAGGTGTCTAAACTGCTTCTACCCCCAAGCCATAAGACTCCTGAACAGCTAATCAAATGGCTACCCTGACTATTTTCTTTAATAACCCTGCCTATGTGTACATAATTACCTCAATTACCTCGACACCGGTGCACCCGCACATTGACTCTATACTGGTACCCCCTGTATATAGCCTCCACATTGACTCTGTACTGATACCCCCTGTATATAGCCTCCACATTGACTCTGTACTGGTACCCCCTGTATATAGCCTCCACATTGACTCTGTACCGTAATACCCTGTATATAGCCTCCACATTGACTCTGTAACGTAATACCCTGTATATAGCCTCCACATTGACTCTGTACCGTAATACCCTGTATATAGCCTCCACATTCACTCTGTACCGTAATACCCTGTATATAGCCTCCACATTGACTCTGTACCGTAATACCCTGTATATAGCCTCCATATTCACTCTGTACCGTAATACCCTGTATATAGCCTCCACATTGACTCTGTACTGGTACCCCCTGTATATAGCCTCCACATTGACTCTGTACCGTAATACCCTGTATATAGCCTCCACATTCACTCTGTACCGTAATACCCTGTATATAGCCTCCACACGCTGTACTGGTACACCCTGTATATAGCCTCCACATTGACTCTGTACCGTAATACCCTGTATATAGCCTCCACATTCACTCTGTACCGTAATACCCTGTATATAGCCTCCACACTCTGTACCGTAATACCCTGTATATAGCCTCCACATTCACTCTGTACCGTAATACCCTGTATATAGCCTCCACGTTGACTCTGTACCGTAACACCCTGTATATAGCCTCCACACTCTGTACTGGTACACCCTGTATATAGCCTCCACACTCTGTACCGTAATACCCTGTATATAGCCTCCACATTGACTCTGTACTGGTACCCCCTGTATATAGCCTCCACATTGACTCTGTACCGTAATACCCTGTATATAGCCTCCACATTGACTCTGTACCGTAATACCCTGTATATAGCCTCCACGTTGACTCTGTACTGGTACCACCTGTATTTCGCCCCGCTATTGTTCTTTTCTGCTGCTCCTTAATTATTTGTTATTCTTATCTTTTACTTTTTTGGGGGGGTATTTTCTTAAAACTGCATTGTTGGTTAAGGGCTTGTACTGTCAGTAAGCATTTCACTGTAAGGTCTACTACACCTGTTGTATTCAGCATTTCACTGTAAGGTCTACTACACCTGTTGTATTCAGCATTTCACTGTAAGGTCTACTACACCTGTTGTATTCAGCATTTCACTGTAAGGTCTACTACACCTGTTGTATTCAGCATTTCACTGTAAGGTCTACTACACCTGTTGTATTCAGCATTTCACTGTAAGGTCTACTACACCTGTTGTATTCGGCATTTCAGTGTAAGGTCTACTACACCTGTTGTATTCAGCATTTCACTGTAAGGTCTACTACACCTGTTGTAATCAGCATTTCACTGTAAGGTCTACTACACCTGTTGTATTCAGCATTTCACTGTAAGGTCTACTACACATGTTGTATTCAGCATTTCATTTCAGTCGCTCTGGATAAGTCTGTCTACTACACCTGTTGTATTCAGCATTTCACTGTAAGGTCTACTACACCTGTTGTATTCAGCATTTCACTGTGAGTTCTACTACACCTGTTGTATTCGGCGCATGTGACAAATAAAATTTGATTTGATTTGATTTTAACCGTCTACATCTACAGTTGTCTAATGGCAAAGACAGAGTGTTTTTTTTTACCACAATCATGTCATGGTTACAATTTTTAGGGACTTTCACTGTTCCATAGTTTCATGACAGTGTTCTCCTGCTCAGGTCTGGGTGGGCTTCCTCTAGCTACTGTAAACTTGTTGGTCTGCACTTAGCCGAGTTCCCTTATTAATACTGTTAATAACAAGGTAGAACAAAGGTTTGTACCTCCCACCTACATCAAAGGCAGGTCTGGGCATATGGATCATTACAGACAGACCACCCAACTGTCCCAGGGGAATCCTGCTGTTTATTTCCCAGCTAGACGAGCAACAAGACCCAACTTTATAGTTAACCTTGAGCTCTGTGTCTGATCTGACTTCGATTGGACCGGACTCTCACCCTTTCATTCCAACTCCTTTTAACAACTGGTTCAACTGCGCCAGAAGACGAAGGAGGGGAACGCTTGTTATTTCCTATTCTCCCCAGGCCATTTGAGGGCCTCCAGGGAGGCACCTACAGGTTAAAATTCTGAGCACATGGGGTGGGAAGGGGGATGAAGAGAGAGAGAGAGATACGATTCAAACACAAAGAAAGTGGAGGAGATGTCTGCATTATTCAACGCTGCTTGTTTGCTTGTACAGCAAATGCGTGCACCCCTTTCCAGGAATTCACTAATTGACTGCTAACAAACCAAAGAAAAAATATTTTAAAGGAAGTCATAGGAAAAAAGCAGAGGAAAAGAGATGCCTGAGGATACCCTTCTGAGGAGCAGCTAGTCTGTCCAAACGCCTCTAACGTGATTGATGAGCACAGCAGTCTCTCTCTCTCTCTTTCTCTCTTCTCACTCTTTCTGTCTCTCTCTTTTTCTCTCTTTTTCTCTCTTTTTCTCTCTTTTCTCTCTCTCTCTCTCTCTCTCTCTCACTCCTCTCTCTTTCTTTCTGTCTCTCTCTTTCTGTCTCACTCTTTCTCTCTTTCTCTCTCACTCTTTCTCTATTTCTCGATGTCCCACTCCTCCACTCCTAACTCTCAACTCCTCTAGCTGACTGGAGGGAGAGAGGGAAGATGGAGAGGAGCTGGGGGGGTTGGGGCAGGCAGACAGACAGACAGACAGACAGACAGACAGACAGACAGACAGACAGACAGACAGACAGACAGACAGACAGACAGACAGACAGACAGACAGACAGACAGACAGACAGACAGGCAGGCAGGCAGTCAGGCAGGCAGGCAGGCAGGCAGGCAGGCAGGCAGGCAGGCAGACAGGCAGGCAGAGGCACTACCAGTGAAAACAGGGGCTCACATTGGAGCCGAAACATTAGTGACAGGCGTACTGGCTGGGGGTTTGCTGGTCGGATTAGCTCCAATAGCCATAATAAATGAAACAAGAGGATGAAATAAAAACTATTCCAGGCTGACTGAAGGCTGGGCTTATGGGAAGTGGCAGCTCCACTGGCCCCCAGGCTCTGAGTTTTGCCACTCGATAATTTGACTGATTCACTTGAGTGGCCGGAGAGACGTTTTGGGCCTGATCTAATTCAGTAACCTGTCTGGTGATTACCCCACGGACACACAGGCCCTGAACGGGGCGCTGGGACAAAGGAGAGGAGAGACAGGGACAAGATTAGTGAGAGGGGCTGCCCTGGCTGGCTGGTGGCCGGCACCCAGAGTCCAGAACCTGGAGCCCTGAGTCCCGGAACCCAAAGTCCGGAGCCCAGAGCAGGCAGCAGCAGTACTTGTTGAGCCCAACATACACGGCCACTTAACTCCTCTCACATCACTGCTTCATGCCTCATGACTCTGTTCTGGCCTGGATTAGATAGCTCCCCCTATCTAGCCAGATGTCTCCCATAAAACAGTGAGACAGTGTGTATGTGTGTGTGTATCCACGTGTGTGTGTGAGTGAATGTGTGTGAGAATAAATCTGTGGGTGTTTCCACCCAGCAGAGGTCCCAGTAAACTCCAGATGAGTGGTATGATAGTGGGACGGGACAGGAACCTACTGGCTCTTCTTTAACAAAGAGAATGGGGAGGCAGGGGGGATTTTCTCCTGTGTAGAGGCAGCCCAGGAACCTGTCAGAATCACTGGAAGAGATGGGGGGGAAGAGAGGGAGGGGGGCGCACTGCTGTCTGTGCACTGCAGTTGAAGGGTAACCTTTGCTTAACCTTTCATATGTTGAAAGCACATTTCGCCACTGACTTATTAATTTGGACAGGGTCACCTTTTTCCATTTTAATACCAGATTAGCGGCGCCAGATCTTGAACTTTGATGTGGAAGATTTGCAGATGAGGGCAACTTTCTGGGACACTGTATAAAAATTAGCGAGACTTTATTGATGTGCTATTGACATCATTTTTTATCTAAAGAGGAAAAATGTCAACACTTGCTACATGGGAGTTACTAGCAGAGTAAGCACTAAAATCTCAATTTACATAATGCACTGTCAAAATGAATAATATAATGTGGTGGATGCTGTTTCTTCTGCTCTGTTCAGGCAGCGGTGCTGATGGAGCTGTGGGGTGCTGGGCTGGCTGCATAAAAGGCAGATGTTGGTCCCCAAAACCACACTGCTTGCCTTCACAGAGAACCCCACTATTGTCATTCACAGAGAACCCCACTGCTGTCCATCACAGAGAACCCCACTGCTAACTTCACAGAGAACCCCACTGTTGTCATTCACAGAGAACCCCACTGCTGACTTCACAGAGAACCCCACTGTTGTCATTCACAGAGAACCCCACTGTTGTCATTCACAGAGAACCCCACTGCTGTCCATCACAGAGAACCCCACTGCTGACTTCACAGAGAACCCCACTGCTGTCCATCACAGAGAACCCCACTGCTAACTTCACAGAGAACCCCACTGTTGTCATTCACAGAGAACCCCACTGCTGACTTCACAGAGAATCCCACTGTTGTCATTCACAGAGAACCCCACTGTTGTCATTCACAGAGAACCCCACTGCTGACTTCACAGAGAAACCCACTGCTGTCATTCACAGAGAACCCCACTGCTGACTTCACAGAGAACCCCACTGCTGTCATTCACAGAGAACCCCACTGCTGTCCTTTACAGAGAACCCCACTGCTGACTTCACAGAGAACCCCACTGCTGTCATTTACAGAGAACCCCACTGCTGACTTCACAGAGAACCCCACTGCTGTCCTTTACAGAGAACCCCACTGCTGTCCATCACAGAGAACCCCACCGCTGACTTCACAGAGAACCCCACTGTTGTCATTCACAGAGAAACCCACTGTTGTCCATCACAGAGAACCCCACTGTTGTCATTCACAGAGAAACCCACTGTTGTCCATCACAGATAACCCCACTGCTGACTTCACAGAGAACCCCACTGCTGTCCATGATTAACACAAATGTATCATTTATACTGCACACCTTAGCCGTGATTACATCTGTTATTTACAAAGGTAAAGAATATTCTTTAAGAAAAAGTCCCTTTCCTTAAAAGTGTATGTGTTTTTCCATCTAAAACGAAAACGCATGCAAAGTTTGCCTTCATGCGAGCCCTTAGTAAATCATTCTCTTCAGTGTATACTTGAGAAGGAATAACACTAAAATCATCTATATCCTCTATGTTTGATTACAGACACTAAAATCATCAATATCCTCTGTGTTTGATTACAGACACTAAAATCATCTATATCCTCTGTGTTTGATTACAGACACTAAAATCATCTATATTCTCTGTGTTTGATTACAGACACTAAATTACATTGATTACAGACACTAAAATCATCTATATCCTCTGTGTTTGATTACAGACACTAAATTACATTGATTACAGACACTAAATCATCTATTTCATCTATATCCTCTGTGTTTGATTACAGACACTAAAATCATCTATATCCTCTCTGTTTGATTACAGACACTAAATTACATTGATTACAGACACTAAAATCATCTATATCCTCTCTGTTTGATTACAGACACTAAATTACATTGATTACAGACACTAAAATCATCTATTTCATCTATATCCTCTGTGTTTGATTACAGACACTAAAATCATCTATATCCTCTGTGTTTGATTACAGACACTAAAATCATCTATATCCTCTGTGTTTGATTACAGACACTAAAATCATCTATATCCTCTGTGTTTGATTACAGACACTAAAATCATCAATATCCTCTGTGTTTGATTACAGACACTAAAATCATCTATATCCTCTGTGTTTGATTACAGACACTAAAATCATCTATATTCTCTGTGTTTGATTACAGACACTAAATTACATTGATTACAGACACTAAAATCATCTATATCCTCTGTGTTTGATTACAGACACTAAAAATCTTATCCTCATTGATTACAGACACTAAATCATCTATTTCATCTATATCCTCTGTGTTTGATTACAGACACTAAAATCATCTATATCCTCTCTGTTTGATTACAGACACTAAATTACATTGATTACAGACACTAAAATCATCTATATCCTCTCTGTTTGATTACAGACACTAAATTACATTGATTACAGACACTAAAATCATCTATTTCATCTATATCCTCTGTGTTTGATTACAGACACTAAAATCATCTATATCCTCTGTGTTTGATTACAGACACTAAAATCATCTATATCCTCTGTGTTTGATTACAGACACTAAAATCATCTATATCCTCTCTGTTTGATTACAGACACTAAAATCATCTATATCCTTACAGACATTCATTCAGTCATTGCTGAGAATAAAACTGCCTTCACCAAGATTACTGAGAAGTGATCTCACCCCAGGGTGACCACAGGGGCTGTGTCATTATGGAGAGGAGAGAAGGACACAGATGAGGACAGCTAATCCTACTAGACCAACACAACACAGAGATTACTGTACAGTAGGATAGGAGATTATAGAATGGGGAGTAGCCTTCATACAGACAGTATGTATCTTGCAGCGACCCCACACACACACACGCACACACACGCACACGCACCCACACACACACACACACGCGCACACACACACACACACACACGCTCGCTCGCGCGCACACACATACACACACGCGCGCACACACAAAGTCCCGAACGTTAGTCACTGACTTCAAACTGTCACTCATCTGCCGTCTCCTAATTAAGTGTCTAATTAAAGAGCTAATTCTGGCGACTGCAGCCACGTTAAAGAGCGACAATAAAGAGGACATGTTGGCTACAGCACACACACACACACACACACACACACACACACACACACACAGACACACACACACACACACACACACACACACACAGACACACACACACACACACACACACACTCGCACACACAGACACACACACACTCGCACACGCACTCGCACACGCGCGCACACACGCGCACACGCACGCGCACGCCCTGACACACACGCACACACACACGTCAGCACCAGGTGGTGGACTTCTCTGTAGGATTGAAATCAAGGAATAAAGTTTGAGTGACAGCCTAATGAAGTGAATTAGTCCTCACTACAGTGGGAGGTTCTCTACTATAGAGACGATGTAACCTCAACTTCTATAGTGGCCAGGCCTCCTGGACTGTATCGTTGACCACTTCCTCCAGGGGGGTAAGGGTAGCTTCTATAGTGGCAAGGCCTCCTGGACTGTATCGTTGACCACTTCCTCCAGGGAGGTAAGGGTAGCTTCTATAGTGGCCAGGCCTCCTGGACTGTATCGTTGACCACTTCCTCCAGGGGGGTAAGGGTAGCTTCTATAGTGGCCAGGCCTCCTGGACTGTATCGTTGACCACTTCCTCCAGGGGGGGGTAAGGGTAGCTTGTGGTTGACACACATCATACCTAGAATGTGACACATTGGCTGGGTGAACAGGGGGACACTGTCATGGTGCTGTCTGAGGGCGGGGTCGGACCATGTTGCTGTCTGAGGGCGGGGTCGGACCATGTTGCTGTCTGAGGGGTGGGGTCGGGTCATGTTGCTGTCTGAGGGTGGGGTCGGGCCATGTTGCTGTCTGAGAGGTGGGGGCTTGCCATGTTGCTGTCTGAGGGGTTGGGTCGGGCCATGTTGCTGTCTGAGGGGTGGGGTCGGGCCATGTTGCTGTCTGAGGGGTGGGATCGGGTCATGTTGCTGTCTGAGGGGTGGGGTCGGGTCATGTTGCTGTCTGAGGGTGGGGTCGGGTCATGTTGCTGTCTGAGGGGTGGGGTCGGGTCATGTTGCTGTCTGAGGGGTGGGGTCGGGTCATTTTGCTGTCTGAGAGCAGGGTCGGGCCATGTTGCTGTCTGAGGGGGTGGGGTCGGGTCATGTTGCTGTCTGAGAGCAGGGTCGGGCCATGTTGCTGTCTGAGGGGTGGGGTCGGGCCATGTTGCTGTCTGAGGGGTGGGATCGGGCCATGTTGCTGTCTGAGGGGTGGGGTCGGGTCATTTTGCTGTCTGAGGGCGGGGTCTTGCCATGTTGCTGTCTGAGAGGTGGGTCGGGCCATGGTGCTATCTGAGAGGTGGGGTCTTGCCATGTTGCTGTCTGAGGGGTGGGGTCGGGTCATGTTGCTGTCTGAGGGGTGGGGTCGGGCCATGTTGCTGTCTGAGGGGTGGGGTCGGGTCATTTTGCTGTCTGACGGCGGGGTCTTGCCATGTTGCTGTCTGAGAGCAGGGTCGGCCATGTTGCTGTCTGAGGGTGGGGTCGGGTCATGTTGCTGTCTGAGGGGTGGGGTCGGGCCATGTTGCTGTCTGAGGGGTGGGATCGGGCCATGTTGCTGTCTGAGGGGTGGGGTCGGGTCATTTTGCTGTCTGAGGGCGGGGTCTTGCCATGTTGCTGTCTGAGGGGTGGGGTCGGGCCATGTTGCTGTCTGAGAGGTGGGGTCGGGCCATGGTGCTGTCTGAGAGGTGGGGTCTTGCCATGTTGCTGTCTGAGGGGTGGGGTCGGGTCATGTTGCTGTCTGAGGGGTGGGGTCGGGTCATGTTGCTGTTTGAGGGTTGGGGTCGGGTCATGGTGCTGTCTGAGAGGTGGGGTCTTGCCATGTTGCTGTCTGAGGGGTGGGGTCGGGTCATGTTGCTGTCTGAGGGGTGGGGTCGGGTCATGTTGCTGTCTGAGGGGTGGGGTCGGGTCATGTTGCTGTCTGAGGGGTGGGGTCGGGTCATGTTGCTGTCTGAGGGGTGGGGTCGGGCCATGTTGCTGTCTGAGGGGTGGGGTCGGGTCATTTTGCTGTCTCACGGCGGGGTCTTGCCATGTTGCTGTCTGAGGGGTGGGGTCGGGCCATGTTGCTGTCTGAGAGGTGGGGTCGGGCCATGGTGCTATCTGAGAGGTGGGGTCTTGCCATGTTGCTGTCTGAGGGGTGGGGTCGGGTCATGTTGCTGTCTGAGCGGTGGGGTCGGGCCATGTTGCTGTCTGAGGGTGGGGTCGGGTCATGTTGCTGTCTGAGGGCAGGGTCGGGTCATGTTGCTGTCTGAGGGGTGGGGTCGGGCCATGTTGCTGTCTGAGGGGTGGGGTCGGGCCATGTTGCTGTCTGAGGGGTGGGATCGGGCCATCTTGCTGTCTGAGGGGTGGGGTCGGGTCATTTTGCTGTCTGAGGGCGGGGTCTTGCCATGTTGCTGTCTGAGGGGTGGGGTCGGGCCATGTTGCTGTCTGAGAGGTGGGGTCGGGCCATGGTGCTGTCTGAGAGGTGGGGTCTTGCCATGTTGCTGTCTGAGGGGTGGGGTCGGGTCATGTTGCTGTCTGAGGGGTGGGGTCGGGTCATGTTGCTGTTTGAGGGTTGGGGTCGGGTCATGGTGCTGTCTGAGAGGTGGGGTCTTGCCATGTTGCTGTCTGAGGGGTGGGGTCGGGTCATGTTGCTGTCTGAGGGGTGGGGTCGGGTCATGTTGCTGTCTGAGGGGTGGGGTCGGGTCATGTTGCTGTCTGAGGGGTGGGGTCGGGTCATGTTGCTGTCTGAGGGGTGGGGTTGGGCCATGTTGCTGTCTGAGGGGTGGGGTCGGGTCATTTTGCTGTCTCACGGCGGGGTCTTGCCATGTTGCTGTCTGAGGGGTGGGGTCGGGCCATGGTGCTATCTGAGAGGTGGGGTCTTGCCATGTTGCTGTCTGAGGGGTGGGGTCGGGTCATGTTGCTGTCTGAGGGGTGGGGTCGGGCCATGTTGCTGTCTGAGGGGTGGGGTCGGGTCATGTTGCTGTCTGAGGGCAGGGTCGGGCCATGGTGCTGTCTGAGGGGTGGGTCGGGCCATGGTGCTGTCTGAGAGGTGAGGTCGGGTCATGGTGCTGTCTGAGGGGTGGGGTCGGGCCAGGTTGCTGTCTGAGGGCGGGGTCTGGCCATGGTGCTGTCTGAGGGGTGGGGTCGGGCCAGGTTGCTGTCTGAGGGGTGGGGTCGGGCCATGTTGCTGTCTGAGGGGTGGGGTCGGGTCATGTTGCTGTCTGAGGGCAGGGTCGGGCCATGGTGCTGTCTGAGGGGTGGGTCAGGCCATGGTGCTGTCTGAGGGGTGGGGTCGGGCCAGGTTGCTGTCTGAGGGCGGGGTCTGGCCATGGTGCTGTCTGAGGGGTGGGGTCGGGCCAGGTTGCTGTCTGAGGGGTGGGGTCGGGCCATGTTGCTGTCTGAGGGGTGGGGTCATACCAGGGTTATGTCTGAGGGGTGGGTTTGGGCCAGGGGAAACCTTGTAGGGTGTTCAGTATCTACCACCTCAGGAGGTGTGTTTAAATGTCACGATGAGAAGTGATGTGCATAACATAGGCTCATTAGGAACTAGTCATCTGCACCACGGGACAATCCACCATTCCTGAGAGGAAAAGGAAACAGCGATCTGCGTGTGTTCTCCTTCCTGTCCACTTGTCTCTGCTTTGCAGATCAATAGGAAAAATGAAGGTCGGGCATAAAGGATCCAAGAGAAGCGCTGATTCCTACCTTTAGAAGAGGGATACAAATAAGAGCTTAGTGATTAGCTCTGCGTTGCGTGCAGCGTTTCTCCCCGTACCACTGGGCTCTCTGTCTCTGGGCTCTCTGTCTCTGATTATTACTTTGTTGTTTTTACAGTCTTGTCCTTATTAACCAAGCCCATGCTGATCATTCCCGAGAGCCAGATTGCTGGAAATACAAATGAAAAGCCCCCTCTCCTTCTCCACAGATCCTTCATTAAATACGGATTGGGGGCCACCCACCTACGCAGAAGCCTGGACTTTAATTCTGCTCTGTGCGTTGGCGAGCGTGAGTCTCATGGCCCCAACTCTTTATCAGAGGGATTTACAGACCATCAGTCTGGCCCTATCCCTCCCTCTTGCTCTCTCTCTCTCCATCAATCCCTCTCTCTCTCCCTATATCCCCCCCCCTCTCTCCTTCTCTCTCTCTCTTTTTGTGTGTGTAAGGCCTGTGTTAGCATGTGCGAAGGCTAGCCCATATGTCACTAAACAGATCCCCAGACTTTAACCCCTTCAGATGACTGAATGGAGCGAGGGACTGCCGAGCCGAGCCGACACACAGAATTGGGAAACATAGCCAAGACTGACACAGAATCAGCTGATACAGCAGGATTGAGGAGAGGTCATTGAGCAGTACCACTGATCCAGGACTATGGGAGAAGTCAGAGAGCAATACCACTGGTCCAGGACTATGGGAGAAGTCAGAGAGCAATACCACTGATTCAGGACTATGGGAGAAGTCAGAGAGCAATACCACTGGTCCAGGACTATGGGAGAAGTCAGAGAGCAATACCACTGATCCAGGACTATGGGAGAAGTCAGAGAGCAATACCACTGGTCCAGGACTATGGGAGAGGTCAGAGGGCAATACCACTGATTCAGGACTATGGGAGAAGTCAGAGAGCAATACCACTGGTCCAGGACTATGGGAGAAGTCAGAGAGCAATACCACTGATCCAGGATGTCAGGAGAGGTCAGAGGGCAATACCACTGATTCTGGACTATGGGAGAAGTCAGAGAGCAATACCACTGGTCCAGGAGTATGGGAGAGGTCAGAGAGCAATACCACTGGTCCAGGATGTTAGGAGAGGTCAGAGAGCAATACCACTGGTCCAGGGCGTCAGGAGAGATCAGAGGGCAATACCACTGGTCCGGGATGTCAGGAGAGGTCAGAGGGCAATACCACTGATTCAGGATGTCAGGAGAAGTCAGAGAGCAATACCACTGATTCAGGACTATGGGAGAAGTCAGAGAGCAATACCACTGATCCAGGACTATGGGAGAAGTCAGAGAGCAATACCACTGGTCCAGAACTATGGGAGAAGTCAGAGAGCAATACCACTGGTTCATGACTATGGGAGAAGTCAGAGAACAATACCACTGGTCCAGGACTATGGGAGAAGTCAGAGAGCAATACCACTGGTCCAGGACTATGGGAGAAGTCAGAGAGCAATACCACTGATCCAGGATGTCAGGAGAGGTCAGAGGGCAATACCACTGATTCAGGACTATGGGAGAAGTCAGAGAGCAATACCACAGGTCCAGGACTATGGGAGAAGTCAGAGGGCAATACCACTGGTCCAGGATGTCAGGAGAGATCAGAGAGCAATACCACTGGTCCAGGGCATCAGGAGAGGTCAGAGAGCAATACCACTGGTCCAGGGCGTCAGGAGAGGTCAGAGAGCAATACCACTGGTCCAGGACGTCAGGAGAGGTCAGAGAGCAATACCACTGTTCCAGGACTATGGGAGAAGTCAGAGAGCAATACCACAGGTCCAGAACTATGGGAGAAGTCAGAGAGCAATACCACAGGTCCAGAACTATGGGAGGAGTCAGAGAGCAATACCACTGGTCCAGGACATCAGGAGAAGGTTAGCTTTACCATTTACAGTAAGGAGACTATATTGTAATGGGGTCACGTGTCTTAACCAGGTTAAAGTGACCCAATGCTGTAAGACAACAGCACAACATTGCGCTTCCAGAGCAACATTGCCAATCCAAGATGGCGTAGCAGTCAGACGTCTTTGTCTTGTCTCGTCCCGTGTGTAGATATCTTTTTAATATTTTTCCTAAACCTCAACTTCAAAATACCCTCCTGCAACCCGTCTCACCCAATGTGTTGTGGATCTGTTTTTTTTTCCTAAAGTATTTATATTTACCTCCGAACTGCAATACCTCAACTGAAGCTATCTAGCTAACTAGCTACCAGCTATCAGTCAGCTAACCACTGCTATCGTTCATCAGCTAACCTTTAGCTCAGAAAGCTCTCGCCAGTTCGTACAACGCGTTTCAAACCAGAGCATACCGCACCTATTCTTCTCTCCATATTCCTGAATTCCTACCACAAACTCTGAACCTTTTCATCTGGATCATCACAGCTAGCTAACTGCAAACCGGGTTGACTACTCCTGGCTAACGTTTCCGTCCCGGAGCTAGCACCAACTAGCCTGGGGCTAGCCCACGCTAGGCCCATCTCCCGGCTCACTCCTGGGCTATGGGGCACGGAACGCCGCCGATCCTCTACGACTGGAATACTGACATAATCTGCCCGAGGATTCCAACAGGCCCCTCAGGCGCAATGTCCGCAATGTCCGCTGAAGGCCCATTCTGCTAACCTGCTAGGCCTGCTTACCCACATCATGACGTCCCCCATAGGCTAACTTGCTAGCCCCGGTCTGCTAACTGCTAGCTTGCATTCCCCGGGATGCTAACTGCTAGCCCCTACTAACTGCTTGCTTGCTAACCCGGTCTGCTAACTGCTAGCTTGTTTAGCCCCGGCCAACAAACTGTTAGCATGTTAGCATCGGCCTGTCTGAATAGCCATGTCCCCAGTCAGCCCAACCACTCACTGGACCCATATGTTCACTTGGCTACGCATGCCTCTCTCTAATATCAATATGCCTCGTCCATTATTGTCCTGGTTAGTGATTACTGTCTTATTTCATTGTAGAGCCTCTAGCCCTGCTCAATATGCCTGAACCAACCATGTTGTTCCACCTCCTACATATGTGATGACATCAACTGGTTTAAACGTCTCTAGAGACGAAATCTCTCTCATCATTACTCAATGCCTAGGTTTACCTCCAATGTACTCACATCCTACTTTACCTTTGTCTACACACTCTGCCTTGAATATATGTTATCGTGCCCAGAAACCTGCTCCTATTACTCTCTGTTCCGAACGTGCTAGACGGCCAGTTCGTATAGCCTTTAGCCGTACCCTTATCCTACTTCTCCTCTGTTCCTCTGGTGATGTGGAGGTTAATCCAGGTCCTGCAGTGCCTAGCTCCACTCCCACTCCCCAGGTGCTCTTTGTTGAATTCTGTAACCGTAAAAGCCTTGGTTTCATGCATGTTAACATTAGAAGCCTACTCCCTAAGTTTGTTATACTCACTGCTTTAGCATACTCTGCCAACCCGGATGTCTTAGCCATGTCTGAAACCTGGCTTAGGAAAACCACCAAAAACCCTGAAATCTCCATTGCTAACTATAACATTTTCCGCCAAGATAGAACTGCCAAAGGGGGCGGTGTTGCAATCTACTGCAAAGATAGTCTGCGGAGTTCTGTATTACTATCCAAGTCTGTACCCAAACAATTCGAGCTTCTACTTCTAAAAATTCACCTTTTCAGAAACAATTCACCTTTCTCTGAGAAATTCACCTTTCTCACTGTTGCTTGCTATAGACCTCCCTCTGCCCCCAGCTGTGCCCTTGATACCATATGTGTATTGATTGCCCCCCATCTATTTTTTGAGCTTGTGCTACTAGGTGACCTAAACTGGGACATGCTTAACACCCCGGCCACCCTACAATCCAAGCTTGATGCCCTCAATATCACACAAATTATCAATAAACCTACCAGGTACAACTCCAAATCTGTAAACATGGTCACCCTCATAGATGTCATCCTAACTAGCTCGCCCTCCAAATACACCTCTGCTGTTTTCAATCAAGATCTCAGCGATCACTGCCTCATTGTCTGCATCCGTAATGGGTCTGCGACCAAACGACCACCCCTCACACTGTTAAACGCTCCCTAAAACACTTCTGTGAGCAGGCCTTTCTAAACAACCTGGCCGTGATATCCTGGAATGACATTGACCTCATCCCGTCAGTAGATGATGCCTGGATATTCTTTAAAAGTGCCTTCCTCACCATCTTAAATAAGCATTCCCCATTCAAAAAAATGTAGAACTAGGAATAGATATAGTCCTTGGTTCATTCCAGACCTGTCTGCCCTTGACCAGCTCAAAAACATCCTGTGGAGTTCTGCATTAGCATCGAATAGCCCCCGCGATATGCAATTTTTTAGGGAAGTTTTGAACAAATATACACAAGGCAGTTAGGAAAGCGAAGGCTAGCTTTTTCAAACAGAAATTTGCATCCTGTAGTACTAACTCCAAAACGTTCTGGGACACTGTAAAGTCCATGGAGAATAAGAGCACCTCCTCCAGCTGCCCACTGCTCTGAGGCTAGGAAACACTGTCACCACCGATAAATCCACTATATTTTAAGAATTTCAATAAGCATTTCTCTACGGCTGGCCATGTTTTCGACCTGGCTACCCCGGTCTGCCTGGCACCCTCCACAGCAATCCGCCAAAGCTCCCACCATTTCTCTTTCACCCAAATCCAGACAGCTGATGTTCTGAAAGAGCTGCAAAATCTGGACCCCTACAAATCAGCCGGGCTAGACAATCTGGACCCTTTCTTTCTAAAATTATCTGCTTAAATTGCTGCAACCCCCCATTACTGGCCTTTTCAACTCTCTTTCGTATCGTCTGAGATTCCCAAAGTTTGCAAAGCTGCCGCGGTCATCCCCCTCTTCAAAGGGGGTGACACTCTAGACCCGAACTGCTACAGACCTGTATCTATCCTACCCTGTCTTTCTAAGGTCTTCGAAGGCCAAGTTAACCAACAGATTACCGACCATTTCGAATCCAACCGTACCTTCTCCGCTATGCAATCTGGTTTCAGAGCTGGTCATGGGTGCACCTCAGCCACGCTCAAGGTTCTAAATGACATCATTAACCACCATCAATAAGAGAGATTACTGTGCAGCCGTATTCATCGACCTGGCCAAGGCTTTCGACTCTGTCAATCACCACATTCTTATTGGCAGACTCGACAGCCTTGGTTTCTCAAATGTTTGCCTCGCCTGGTTTACCAACTACGTCTCAGACAGAGTTCAGTGTGTCAAATCGGAGGGCCTGTTGTCCAGACCTCTGGTAGTCTCTATGGGGGTGTCACAGGGTTCAATCCTCGGGCCGACAGTCTTCTCTGTATACATCAATGATGTCGCTCTTGCTGCTTGTGATTCTCTGATACACCTCTACGCAGACGACAACATTCTGTATACTTCTGGCCCCTCTTTGGACACTGTGTTAACTAACCTCCAGACGAGCTTCAATGCCATACAACTCTCCTTCCGTGGCCTTCAACTGCTCTTAAATGCAAGTACAACTAAATGCATGCTCTTCAACAGATCACTGCCCGCACCTGCTCGCCCATCCAGCATCACTACACTGGACGGCTCTGACTTAGAATACGTGGACAACTACAAATACCTAGGTGTCTGGTTAGACTGTAAACTCTCTTTCCAGACTCACATTAAACATCTCCAATCAAAAATTAAATCCTGAATCGGCTTCCTATATCGCAACAAAGCATCCTTCACTCATGCTGCCAAAGAAACCCTCGTAAAACTGACCATCCTACCGATCCTCAACTTCGGTGATGTCATCTATAAAATAGCCTCCAACACACACTACCCAGCATTGCGACCTGTACTCTCTTTTTGGTTGGCCCTCGCTTCATACTCGTCGCCAAACCCACTGGCTACAGGTTATCTACAAGTCTCTGCTAGGTAAAGCCCCGCCTCATCTCAGCTCACTGGTCACCATAGCAGCACCCACTCGTAGCACGCACTCCAGCAGGTATATCTCACTGGTCACCCCCAAAGCCAATTCCTCCTTTGGTCACCTTTCCTTCCAGTTCTCTGCTGCCAATGACTGGAACAAACTGCAAAAATCTCTGAAGCTGGAGACTCATATCTCCCTCACAAGCTTTAAGCGCCAGCTGTCAGAGCAGCTCACATATCACTGCACCTGTACATAGCCCATCTGTAAACAGCCCATCTATCTACCTACCTCATCCCCATACTGTATTTATTTATTTATCCAGCTCCTTTGCACCCCAGTATCTCTACGTGCACATTCATCTTTTGCACATCTACCATTCCAGTGTTTAATTGCTATATTGTAATTACTTCGCCACCATGGCCTATTTATTGCCTTAACTCCCTTATCTTACCTCATTTGCACTCACTGTATATAGACTTTTTGTTTTATTTTGTTCTACAGTATTATTGACTATGTTTTGTTTATTCCATGAGTAACTCTGTGTTGTTGTATGTGTCGAACTGCTATGCTTTATCTTGGCCAGGTTGCAGTAGCAAATGAGAACTTGTTAAATTAAGGTGAAATAAATAAAATAAAATAAACATGTGGCGTGATACATTGAGTATACAAAACATTAACAACACCTGCTCTTTTGATTGCATAGACTGACCAGGTGAATCCAGGTGAAAGCTACGAACCCTTATTGATATCACTTGTTAAATCCACCAATCAGTGTAGATGAAGGGGAGGAGACAGGTTAAAGAAGGATTTTTAAGCCTCGAGACAACTGAGACATTGATTGTGTATGTGTGCCATTCAGAGGGTGATTGAAGTGCCTTTGAACGGGGTATGGTATTAGGTGCCAGGCGCACCAGTTTGTGTGAAGAACTGCAGCGCTGCTGGGCTTTTCACACTCAACAGTTTCTGTGTGTATTAAGAATGGTCCAACACCCAAAGGACATCCAGCCAACTTGACACAACTGTGGGAGGCATTGGAGTCAACATGGGCCAGCATCCCTGTGGAACGCTTTCGACACCTTGTGGAGTCCATGCCCCAACGAATTGATGCTGTCAAAAGGGGGTGCAACTCAATATTAGTAAGGTGTTCTTAATGTTTTGTAAACTCCGTGTAGAGAAAGGTGGCGATCCAAAACAGTAGCTATATACTACTTGTCAGTGTGAGGCCAATGGACGAGGAGAGGGGACGGACGGACAGACAGACCAGGGGGTTAAACAGATGGAGAACAAGTCCCCAGTGGGACATGTTATTCATCAAAGTCACCAGGAAGGGCTGAGTTTGTTTTCAGCCACATACAGAGAGAGAGACAGAGAGAGAGAGAGCGAGTGGGAGAGGGAGAGAGAGGGAGAGAGGGAGAAAGAGCGAGTGGGAGAGGGAGAGAGAGAGAAGGGGAGAGAGATGGAGAGGGAGGGGGAGAGAGAGAGAGAGGGAGCGGTTTCATTACTGCCTGCATGAGGACGTTGACAGGGGAGAAAATATGGATTTAAACTGAACACCTTTGTCAGATGTGAACCATACACACACACACACACACACACACTTCATCTATCTATCTCTCAATCTCCCCCTGACCAGGGTTGCTTCTGTGTCCAGTACTATAGTCAGTAACGGCAGTCATGTTGTACATGATGACTGTACTGTGGTGTGAGGATGGAATCCTGAAGCCTGTTGCTGGAGCTCCTCCTCTCCTCTCTCTGGAGTGCCAGGGGCTTATGATGTTTCTGTCAACAGCATTCCAGGAAACCAAACGCTCCAACAAAGCTCACAACATGTTAGTTTTGCTCTTGCTCAACTCAATACTCCTACTCCCTCCACGGGGGGGTAAAGCTTACTCATTTGTACAGACTATTCCCAAATGACATGATAACGACAACACAAATGGTGGCTAATAACTGAATGACAACTCCGATACAAATCTGCTATTTGATGTCTGCCGTAAGATGTTTCCCACTGAAATAGGAACATTGTTACTTTTGACTAGAGTGGTATTATTTCACGTACAAGTACAACTACTGCTGCTACTATTACTAAATTACTGGTTGGTAAATTCAAAATATATTCATCAATATGTAGTAGACATGAACTTCTGCAGGGTCTCTAATCCATTCAGGATGTATGACGTAATAACGTTTTATTATTGTTTCAAAAGAAACATATCTAAAAAACATATCTAAATATACATATATACATATCTAAATATACATATATACATATCTAAATATACATATCTAAATATACATATCTAAAAAACATATCTAAATATACATATCTAAATATACATATCTAAATATACATATATACATATCTAAATATACATATCTAAATATACATATATACATATCTAAATATACATATCTAAATATACATATATATATATCTAAATATACATATCTAAATAAACATATATACATATCTAAATATACATATCTAAAAAACATATCTAAATATACATATCTAAATATACATATATACATATCTAAATATACATATCTAAATATACATATCTAAATATACATATATATATATCTAAATATACATATCTAAATAAACATATATACATATCTAAATATACATATCTAAAAAACATATCTAAATATACATATCTAAATATACATATCTACATATCTAAATAAACATATATACATATCTAAATATACATATATACATATCTAAAAACATATCTAAAACATATCTAAATATACATATATACATATCTAAATATACATATATACATATCTAAAAAACATATCCAAATATACATATATACATATCTAAATATACATATATACATATCTAAATAAACATATCTAAATAAACATATCTAAATAAACATATCTAAATATACATATCTAAATATACATATCTAAATATACATATCTAAATATACATATATATATATATCTAAATATACATATCTAAATAAACATATATACATATCTAAATATACATATCTAAAAAACATATCTAAATATACATATCTAAATATACATATCTACATATCTAAATAAACATATCTAAATAAACATATATACATATCTAAATATACATATATATATATCTAAATAAACATATCTAAATAAACACATATAAATATACATATATACCTATCTAAATAAACGTATATACATATCTAAATATACATATCTAAATATACATATCTAAATATACCTATCTAAATAAACATATATACATCTCCAAATATACATATCTAAATAAACATATCTAAATATGTTGTTTGCTTATAGGAATGAGCAGTGGAAAAGGCTGATATTTAAGAGATCAGCAAGTTGCCCCATTACCTTAATTCAAAGGCTTTTCAGGAATAATATACCTCTAGCTGTATTAACAAAACCTGTGGAAACGAAAACAAAACATGGATTTTGCAACTACAACACTGCTTGGCCATTAAAGGTAAAAATAATAATATCAAAATAATTAAAGGTTGTACTTAATTATCTCATTAAACTACATGTTCATATTGAAAAGATAAGACTACTTGTCTACTAGTATCTAATTGAGTCGAGTCATCTGACAAACAGGCAGACAACAACTCTACTGCCTGAGTTGAGTTTTACACTGATGCACCGAGACGATACCAAATGTAAATGATTTTCATGTGCATTTTAAAGAAGGCCCACCACCCACTGCAGGGGATGATAATAATAACAGTAATCTTAAATCAATCACTAGCATGGCTAACTGACTGCTCAGACTACTCGTCTGCACAGATCAATATCCTTGCTGGCCATCGTGAGGACTAAACCGCCACCATCAGCAATTTAGAGAGAAAATGTCAAAAGTTCTTAACAAGACAGAACCTGTAGTTTGCTGTAGGTACACTTTCCAATAGACACATGCAAACACAGCATAGAGACAGGCATTGTGTTTATGCAACAACGTTAGCTTTATCAAATAGATTCCATCATATTGCAATTATATTAAGAGGAGAAAGGAGAAGGAAAGGCCTACAGCAACAACGGAGATAGAGACTGGAAAGGGAATATGAGAGAGAGAGAGAGAGAGAGGGAGAGAGAGAGAGAGAGATTGAGAGAAAATGAAAGAGAGAGAGAGAGAGAGAGAAGGAAGGAAAGAGAAAGAGAGAGAGAGAAGGAAAGAGAGAGAGAGAGAGAAAGAGATAAAAGGGAGTGAGGAGAGAGGAGAGGAAGGAAGGAAGGAAGAGAGAGAGAGAAGGCGGGCGGGGTGGAAGGAAGGAAGGAAGGAAGGAAGGAAGGAAGGAAGGAAGGAGAGAGAGAGAGAGAGAGAGAGAAGGAAAGAGAGAGCGAGAGAGCAAATGCATGTGTGAGAAAAGGCTACAGAAATCCAATAGTGTAACCTCTGTGTGAGCAGCAGTAGTGACCAGTGAAGGACAGAGGAGGAAATCAATAAGAGCTGATTTGCAGAAGCAGGGGGTGGAGATGAGAGGAGGGGAGAAAGAAAGGCGCCTGGAAATAGAGACAGGGACCTCAAGGGAAAAGATAACAGAATCGCTTTCATCAAAATGTGATAAATCCAAGTCTCTTGGATAGGACACCTGATGGCTCTCTATTTTTTTATCAAACAAAATACATCATTAAAATACATAATTAATGGAAGGTAGAGGTTAGGCTGGTGGAGGGTAAATTCCTTTTTTCTTATTGGGACTGATGGTTGTGTGCATGTTTAGAGTGGCTGCACATGGACGAGAGAGATCTTACCTCCGGGCGACATGGATGAGAGGAGGCCGGGAGACAGTAGGCCGTGGACACTGTGGGGAAGAAGCCTGGAGCTTTCCTGCATCGCTACCCCCAGGGAACGCTTGGGTGGTCGGCCAGGCCTGGAGCTGCAGAGAGAGGGAGAGAAGGAGGAGAGGGAGTGAGAAAAAGAGAGAGAGAGATCACCGTGAATACACAGAAAATTATCTACTATTTAAAAACATTTTACTTAGAACACATAGGCTCACAGTGTAAGAGGCCATTGATTGATACATTTACAATGGTTGATTTTACATTTCTCTAAATACGTAGTAAACATACGTAGCAAGCGTGATATGAAAATTGTATCACATTCGCTATCATTTAAATTGACAACAATAGACACTAAGAGATGGAAATTATATGTTAATGACAATACTTTCCTCCTGGCTACCCCAACCCCGACCAACAGCTCCGTACCCCCCGCAGCTACTCGCCCAAGCCTCCCCAGTTTCTCCTTCACCCAAATCCAGATAGCAGATGTTCTGAAAGAGCTGCAAAACCTGGACCCTTAAAAATCAGCTGGGATAGACAATCTGGACACTAACCTTTTTAAATTATCCGCCACCATTGTTGCAACCCCTATTACCAGTCTGTTCAACCTCTCTTTCATATCGTTCGAGATCCCTAAAGATTGTAAAGCTGCCGCGGTCATCCCCCTCTTCAAAGGGGGTGGCACTCTAGACCCAAACTGTTGCAGACCTATATCCATCCTGCCCTGCCTTTCTAAAGTCTTCGAAAGCCAAGTTAATAAACAGATCACCGACCATTTCGAATTCCACCGTACCTTCTCCGCTGTGCAATCCGGTTTCCGAGCTGGTCACAGGTGCACCTCAGCCACGCTCAAGGTACTAAACGATATCATAACCGCCATCGATAAAAGACAGTACTGTGCCGCCGTCTTCATCGACCTGGCCAAGGCTTTCGACTCTGTCAATCACCGTATCCTTATCGGCAGACTCAAAAGCCTTGGTTTCTCAAATGATTGCCTCGCCTGGTTCACCAACTACTTATCAGACAGAGTTCAGTTTGTGAAATCGGAGGGCCTGTTGTTCGGACCTCTGGCAGTCTCTAAGGGGGTAGCAGAGGGTTCAATTCTCGGGCTGACTATTTTCTCTGTATATATCAACGATGTCGCTCTTGCTGCGGGTGATTCCCTGATCCACCTCTACGTAGACGACACCATTCTGTAAACATCTGGCCCTTCTTTGGACACTGTGTTAACTAACCTCCAGACAAGCTTCAATGCCACACAACTCTCCTTCCGTGGCCTTCAACTGCTCTTAAATGCTAGTAAAACCAAATGCATGCTTTTCAACCGTTCGCTGCCTGCACCCGCCCGCCGGACTAGCGTCACTACCCTGGACGGTTGTAACCTAGAATATGTGGACATCTATAAGTACCTAGGTGTCTGGCTAGACTGTAAACTCTCCTTCCAGACTCCTATTAAACATCTCCAATCTAAAATCAAATCAAGAATCAACTTCCTATTTCGCAACAAAGCCCCCTTCACTCACGCCGCCAAACATACCCTCGTAAAACTGACTATCCTACCAATCCTCAACTTCCGCAATGTCATTTACAAAATAGCTTCCAATACTCTATTCAGCAAACTGGATGCAGTCTATCACAGTGCCATCCGTTTTGTCACCAAAGCCCCTTATACCACCCACCACTGCGACCTGTATGCTCTAGTCGGCTGGCCCTCGCTACATATTCGTCGCCAGACCCACAGGCTCCAGGTCATCTATAAGTCTTTGCTAGGTAAAGTTCCGCCTTATCTCAGCTCACCGGTCACGATAACAACACCCACCCGTAGTACTCGCTCCAGCAGGTATATCTCACTGGTCATCCGCAGTCAACACCTAATTTGGCTGCCTTCCATCAGTTCTCTGCTGCCAACGACTGGAACGAATTGCAAAAATCGCTGAAGCTGGAGACTTATATTTCCCTCACTAACGTTAAACATCAGATATCTGAGCAGCTAACCGATCACTGCAGCTGTACATAGTCCATCTGTAAATAACCCACCCAATCTACCTCCAGCCTCATTCTATCCCTATATTGTTTTTATTGACCTTTTTGCTCTTTTGCACACCAGCATTTCTACTTGCACATCATCATCTGCTCATCTATCACTCCAGTGTTCATTTGCTAAACTGTAATTACTTCGCTACTATGGCCTATTCCTTGCCTTACCTCCTCACGCCATTTGCACACACTGTATATAGACTTTCTTTTTTTTCTATTGTATTATTGACTGTACGCTTGTTTATTCCATGTGTAACTCTGTGTTGTTGTTTGTGTCGCACTGCTTTGCTTTATCTTGGCCAGGTCGCAGTTGTAAATGAGAACTTGTTCTCAACTGGCCTACCTGGTTAAATAAAGGTGAAATAAAAATACATTTAAAAAGACACATCTAAAAATGAAAGAAATTCAGATATTTCCAGGATAATTGCTAGTCTAATTTCTATTCATTATTGTTGCGCTGGTCATATTTCATACTTATGTGAAACACACTCGACAAGCCTATAAAACCCCACAATGTTATTCCTTCTTTTTCAGATATTTGAAGCCTCATAAGACCTTAACAATATTAGTCACCTCCTCTCGTCACTCACACCAACATATGTTTGACACCCCCGTCCCCCCGTCCTCCTGTCCCCCCGTCCCCTCTTCCTCCTGTCCCCTCGTCCTCCTGTCCCCCTCCCCTGTCCTCCTGTCCCCTCATCCCCTCTTCCTCCTGTCGTCCCTCGTCCTCCTGTGTCCCCCCCTCCTGTCCCCCATCCCCTGTCCCCTGTCCCCCATCCCCTCTTCCTCCTGTCCCCTCGCCCTCCTGTCCCCCATCCCCTCGTCGTCCCCCCTTCCTCCTGTCCCCCGTCCCCTCGTCCTCCTGTCCCCTCATCTGTCCCTCCGTCCCCCGTCCCCTCCCCTCCTGTCCCCCCCCCCTCTCTTCCCTCCTGTCCCCCTTCCTCCTGTCCCCCCCCGTCCCCTCTTCCTCCTGTCCCCCGTCCCCTCGTCCTCCTGTCCCCCCCATCCTCCCGTCCTCCTGTCCCCCGTCCCCTCTTCCTCCTGTCCCCCCGTCCCCTCGTCCTCCTGTCCCCCATCCCCTCATCCTCCTCCTGTCCTCCTCCGTCCCTCGTCCTCATGTCCCCCCCGTCCCCTCCCTCGTCCTCCTGTCCCCTCGTCCTCCTGTCCCCCGTCCTCCTGTCCCCTCCCCTTCCTCCTGTCCCCCTGTCCCCTCTTCCTCCTGTCCCCATCCCCTCGTCCTCCTGTCCCCCGTCCCCTCTTCCTCCTGTCGTCCCCCTGTCCCTCGTCCTCCTGTCCCCCATCCCCTCCATCCTCCTGTCCCCTCCGTCCCCTCTTCCTCCTGTGTCCCCTCTTCCTCCTGTCCCCCCCCTCGTCCTCCTGTGTCTGTCCCCCGTCCTCCTGTCCCCGTCCCCTCATCCTCCTGTCCCCCGTTCCCTCTTCCTCCCATCCCCTCTTCTCCATCCTCCTGTCTCCCGTCCCCGTCCCCTCTTCCTCCTGTCCCCCATCCCCTCATCCTCCTGTCCTGTCCCCCGTCCTCCCACCACCCCTGCCCTTCCTCCTGTCCCCCCGTCCCCTCTCCTCCCTCCTGTCCCCCCCCCGTCCCCTCTTCCTCCTGTCCCCTCGTCCTCCTGTGTCCCCCGTCCTCCTGTCCCCCCCCCCATCCCCTCGTCCACCTGTCCCCTCGTCCTCCTGTCCCCCGTCCCCTCCCTCCGTCCTCCTGTCCCCCCGTCCCCTCTTCCTCCTGTCCCCCGTCCCCTCCTTCCTCCGTCCCCTCTTCCTCCTGTCCCCCCGTCCCCTCGTCCTCCTGTCATCCCCTGTCCCCCGTCCCCTCTTCCTCCTCCTGTCCCCCCCGTCCCCTCTTCCTCCTGTCGTCCCCTTCCTCCTGTCCCCCCCCGTCCCCTCATCCTCCTGTGTCCTGTCCCCGTCCCCTCTTCCTCTTCCTCCCATCCCTCTTCTTCCTGTCCCTCCCCGTCCTCCGTCCCCTCTTCCTCCCGTCCCTGTCCCCTCTTCCTCCTGTCCCCACATCCCCTCATCCTCCTGTCCCCTCTTCCTCTCGTCCCCTCATCCTTCTGTCCCTTCGTCCTCCCACCACCCCATGCCCTCGTCCTCCCATTCCCCCATCCTCCCGTCCCCTCGTCCTCCCATCCCCCATCCTTCCGTCCCCTCGTCCTCCTGTCCCCCATCCTCCCGTCCCCTCGTCCTCCCATCCCCCATCCTCCCATCCCCTCGTCCTCCTGTCCCCCATCCTCCCGTCCCCTCGTCCCCTCATCCCCCATCCTCCCGTCCCCTCTTCCTACCGTCCCCTCATCCTTCTGTCCCCTCGTCCTCCCATCACCCCATCCCTTCGTCCTCCCATCCCCCATCCTCCCGTCCCCTCGTCCTCCCAACCCCCATCCTCCCGTCCCCTCGTCCTCCTGTCCCCCCATCCTCCCGTCCCCTCATCCTCCTGTACGCTCGTCCTCCCTTCCCCCCTGTCCCCGTCCCACTCTGGGGGGATTAGACAGAGACAGCAGGTAGACAGAGATCCTCTCCACTGATAACACAGGACACACACAAAAGCTTGATAATAATCACCTCAAACACATATGCCTTGAAGTGCACAGGGGACATAGCATATTCCAGCAAGGCCATATCTGATAAGGGGTCGCCAGCATTCAGACACATTGTTTCAGGGTGTGGTATCTGACGCTGTAACATCAGACTGAGATTCCTTCCCTCTGGGGTCAGGAAGTGAGAAGCTAGTCAAACCGTTCCTTATGTTACATAACCCCTCACACACACACGCCCTTCCTCACTTCCTAACAGTAGACTCTTAAAGAGTGTACTGGACTGATAGGGTGTTTCTGTCGCAGAGACAGACATGTATGTGACAGGCTGAATGAAGTAGGCTATAGGGGGTGGGGCGGGGGCTTGAAAAGAAAAATGCTAATTCCAGCGCTGTATACCATTGGCCAGCGTCCAGGAACAATAACAACAACAAAAACGCTGTGTTGTTGCCTCATTCTGTATTTCATTAATATTGCAATGGCTACAAACACAAGCAAGACCACAGAGCAATCAGCATACAAGTAAAAGGGGGGGGGGGAGGTGTTCAATATGGGAACAAATCAGAGTCGTCTTCAGAGACGTGGTTGAAAAAGCTGCACTAGATACTCCAGATGCCACTACACTTGGCTGGCCTGGGAGCCGCTTTAAAGTACAAAAGACGCAGAGAAGACTTGAACGGAGAACAGAGGACAAGAAAGAAAAAAACCTTGGAGAGACAAATGGAAGGCTCTTATCAGTGTTCCAAACAGAGTGTTGCCATTAGAACAAAGCCCATTCGCTGTGAAGCGTCCGTCTCTCTCTCTCGTTCGCCGTGCCCCCCTCGCTCTGTTCAACACAAAGGCATTCACTCACAAGCTGCCACAACAGTCCATTTCGATTCAGCTGTTTGTTCATTCCCCTTTAATGTCTTGTTCTTCTCTTTTCTCTGGCCAGTTTATTTTGTTTTAAGTATGATTCACCTGAACATTCACAGTCAGAGGAGCCAAGGACTCTAGAGTTGGAGGAGTCACTCACCTCAATAGAAAATAAAGTAACTTAAAAACTTTTTTATTTTTTATTAAATATTAACTTATTGACCTGGGTCAGTTACACAGCCCTGAACATGAGGTGTTTTTTCAAGGAACAGTTTATTGGTCTTCCACAAAAAATGACCCAGATTACCGAAAGTGACTGAACTGCTACAGTACGACAGAACTAGTGAGCTCTGCTACAGTACGGCAGAACTAGTGAGCTCTGCTACAGTACGGCAGAACTAGGGAGCTCTGCTACAGCACAGCAGAACTAGGGAGCTCTGCTACAGCACAGCAGAACTAGGAGCTCTGCTACAGCACAGCAGAACTAGGGAGCTCTGCTACAGCACAGCAGAACTAGGGAGCTCTGCTACAGCACAGCAGAACTAGGATCTCTGCTACAGCACAGCAGAACTAGGAGCTCTGCTACAGCACAGCAGAACTAGGAGCTCTGCTACAGCACAGCAGAACTAGGGAGCTCTGCTACAGCACAGCAGAACTAGGAGCTCTGCTACAGCACAGCAGAACTAGGAGCTCTGCTACAGTACGGCAGAACTAGGAGCTCTGCTACAGCACAGCAGAACTAGGAGCTCTGCTACAGCACGGCAGAACTAGGGAGCTCTGCTACAGTACGGCAGAACTAGGAGCTCTGCTACAGCACAGCAGAACTAGGGAGCTCTGCTACAGCACAGCAGAACTAGGAGCTCTGCTACAGCACAGCAGAACTAGGAGCTCTGCTACAGCACAGCAGAACTAGGAGCTCTGCTACAGTACTCCTCTGTGTGCAATATTCTCTATTGACTGGCCTGCAATTCCAATCGATGATAAACTTCATGTGACCCTCAATCTGTTACACCAGGGAGGTGGCAGCAATGATCACAACCCCTTCTGCACTCACCCTCAACCCCCTTCACCCCGTTCCATCCTCCTTCCCTCATTCCCCCCCCCCTCCCCCACAGTCATACCCCTCATGACTTGTTGGCTGTCTGCGTGAGCTACGTTTAGAAATTGCACAGCACTCACAATTGTCACTTTACTAATCTAATTAAAAACTATGAACAGCCAAGCGTGTAAAAAGAAGAAAGCAAAAAGAGAACTCAACATGAATCACAGGATCCTGTCAGCTCACCATAGAGCAGGGTCCTGTCAGGCCACCATAGAGCAGGGTCCTGTCAGCTCACCATAGAGAAGGGTCCTGTCAGCTTACCATAGAGCAGGGTCCTGTCAGCTCACCATAGAGCAGGGTCCTGTCAGCTCACCATAGAGAAGGGTCCTGTCAGCTCACCATAGAGCAGGGTCCTGTCAGCTCACCATAGAGAAGGGTCCTGTCAGGCCACCATAGAGCAGGGTCCTGTCAGCTCACCATAGAGCAGGGTCCTGTCAGCTCACCATAGAGCAGGGTCCTGTCAGCTCACCATAGAGCAGGGTCCTGTCAGCTCACCATAGAGAAGGGTCCTGTCAGCTTACCATAGAGCAGGGTCCTGTCAGGCCACCATAGAGCAGGGTCCTGTCAGCTCACCATAGAGAAGGGTCCTGTCAGCTCACCATAGAGAAGGGTCCTGTCAGCTCACCATAGAGCAGGGTCCTGTCAGCTCACCATAGAGCAGGGTCCTGTCAGCTCACCATAGAGCAGGGTCCTGGCAGCTCACCATAGAGAAGGGTCCTGTCAGCTTACCATAGAGCAGGGTCCTGTCAGCTCACCATAGAGCAGGGTCCTGGCAGCTCACCATAGAGAAGGGTCCTGTCAGCTTACCATAGAGAAGGGTCCTGTCAGCTCACCATAGAGCAGGGCCCACAGTTTTTAAACAGTGTAATTAAGCCACTATGGAGGTTCCGGGTTTTCAGTCTTTGCTTATTTCATTTTCATACATTAAAGATGATTGGGTTTGCTGAGTACTGAGTACATTCATATTCAGATATCCTGTACATACTCACACACAATCTTTTTTTGTTGGGGGGAGGGTGGGACTGTTTATTTTCGTCCTTGAGTTACCTTGGCCCTTAACATTTTCTAGGAGTATGCATAGACTTTACAATAATAGAGAATGAATAGATGTGACTACATAAGCCGGCCTTACATGTCCAAGTGTTGTAATTAACTTCAAAATACGATAAAGGTATTTATTAGGTCTCCAGTTACTGTTGCCATGGAGACAATATTATGGGGTAGTAATTTGTCTAACTGCCCAGAAGTGCAGGAACAACCACCTCTACAGTAAATTCACAGACAAGGGTGTTGTAATAAAGTGCAGGCCTACTGTATATGACACAGAAAGAACTACTTCAGATACGTTATTCATATATTCTGTCTTGTAATTTATGGCTTATAGGAAAACGGAGGTCCCTTCCACCTGTGTCTTCCATCACACTGGTAAATGATGATGACATAAGCGGAACACCTGATACTGAAGATGAGACTAATTCACTGGAGAGAAGATAATTAGCTAAAATGACAATTAAATGTTTCTGATGTGCTCAGTGCAATTAATGTCATACTTAAATAAATTACCTTTTAATCAAATTGGCCACCATTTTGCCATAACATTACAGGGAAGTTTATATTTGTTTAAAACAAACTACACTATAATTTGCAGACTACTCTACTTTCTTAGGGGCCTAATAATGCATAAACCAAATTATGAGAATGTTATGTTTGGTTTGTGTCCCTCAAAAAGAGAGTCTCTTGAGAACCCATTAATAACCAGAACGTTCCGATAACGTGTGGAAACTTCCGGAGAGGAAGGGGATTTATAAAACACTGTTGAAACCTTTTGAGCAGATTAACCAGACGTTTCCTTCAGCGTCTTAAATGAGAGAGGGCTTCCTTTGGAGGGTGGGTTGTTTTCCATACACATCGCTGATTGTTGAAGTAAAGGAATGGAAGTAAAGAAATGGTCCTTTTTTGTTGTTGTCTGGAGTGGCCGACTTATTCCCCTCTCGCTCACCCGTGTCATTTCTTTTGCGGGGCGATTGTGTGCCAACTTGGCCTTTTCCCTCAGGAGACTGGAACTATTTTCTTATTTGGCCCCACTTTAACTGAGCAGTGTGTTCCTGACACTCTTTCCAAGCTGGCAGCAGGGGCTTCCTTGTATAAGCTGGTCCTGCTGACTATCTTTACTCTGACTAAAAGAGCAGAATCTGCATCAAATGTCCCATTGCAACAAAGGGCCTAAATGAGATACACTGTAGATCAATAGAGTTCTGCAGAGCCCGGTCCCTCCATGTCCTGTGTGATCCTTTATGCTCTGCTTCAGCCATGGAGGTAGACACTTCTGCTGGTATTCAATCAAACTGTGGATTGATTTTATATTGCTCCAAATGATTTATGTAATTACAAAGACAATGTTTTGGGATTAAATACTTGACTTCCATCTTTTTGCAGTAGTGAAAGTGTTACGTTTCCTAACAGCGTTTACTTCTCCATATTTACAAAAAAAGAATGTAGAAATGCTGAATATGATTTTCAAGCCCACATGTTCCCCCTGTCCACCATGCACTAGGAGTCAGCTAGGTGGTACTGCAAAGCATCTCCCCTCACATCCAGATGCACTCACTCCGACCGGGAATACTGAACCACAAACAGCCTCATTGGTGGGCATAATACCCATTCCAGCTGCTATGCACCTCCATGTTTGCCCTCTCTGAAGCAAAGGCACACACACACACACACACACACACACACACACACACACACACACACACACACACACACACACACACACACAAACACACAAACACACACACAAACACACACACGCCCTTAGAGGATTCCACCGGGCAGAAGGAACAGATGGCTGTGAAAAGTCATTCACACGTTCCCGCACGTTTCACTCATCAGAAAAGAAAAACCCTGGCAATGCTCTCGTCCAATCATTACCCTCAACTCTCAGGCGGCATCACTGCCTCTCCTGGAGACGACTTAAAGTGGGTTACTAAGCAATTTCTAGTCCAAACAAAAATGTCGCAAACGTGCCCTTGACATTTTTCAAACCGGTTAATTAAATATTCAAAGTAATCAGATACCTGCTCGTCTTGCAGCGACAATACAGGATGGGGCCTGAGCCAGAGCCTGGGTTAACCTGCTACCCCAGGAAGAACATCCTCTCATTATGACTGATGACTCCACCCACTCTTCTCAATGACAAAAGCCAGAGAGTGTTGGCCAATATCTGTGGAGAGCTTTGTTGTGAGTGGATGGCAACATGCTGCACTAACCACTTGTGTTAACTTCAAGACATTTGTCTGACGCAAACTTGTGGAGGCTGGTGGTGGTGGGGACAGTGTGAAGTGGTTGGAGAACGGGCCTAACAAAAATCTGATTTCTAAAATGTTAAATGGGAAATTGTTTTAACAGCAACAAAGATGGCAGACTGCAAAAAAAAAATGTACAAGTCAGGGTGCCTTTGAAGATATTTAATTAAAATCTAATCCTGCATTCTTAAAGACTCACATAAATTAAGCTGTCAGTCAGGAGATTTATGCATTCACATTTGCATATTGCATACAATTCATCAATTACTCATGTTTGAGAGGCCAGCATATCCCAGGGAGAGAGAGGCTGCCAGTGTGCCAGCACAGTGAGAACGAGGGAAAGACAGTGAGAGAGACGGAGAGAGGGAGAGGTGGGGCCGACCCATTGATGCCCAGAAGAAGTCAGTCTCCATATGGCCACACACTCAACTCAAACTGCTGAAACCTCCCTTTGCCCATCCCACATATATAAAACCTCCCTATGCCCATCCCACATATATAAAACCTCCCTATGCCCATCCCACATATATAAAACCTCCCAATGCCCATTCCACATATATAAAACCTCCCTATGCCCATCCCACATATATAAAACCTCCCTATGCCCATCCCACATATATAAAACCTCCCTATGCCCATCCCACATATATAAAAAACCTCCCTATGCCCATCCCACATATATAAAACCTCCCTATTCCCATCCCACATATATAAAACCTCCCTATGCCCATCCCACATATATAAAACCTCCCTATTCCCATCCCACATATATAAAACCTCCCTATGCCCATCCCACATATATAAAACCTCCCAATGCCCATTCCACATATATAAAACCTCCCTATGCCCATCCCACATATATAAAACCTCCCTATGCCCATCCCACATATACAAAACCTCCCTATGCCCATCCCACATATATAAAACCTCCCTATTCCCATCCCACATATATAAAACCTCCCTATGCCCATCCCACATATATAAAACCTCCCTATGCCCATCCCTCATATATAAAACCTCCCTATTCCCATCCCACATATATAAAACCTCCATATGCCCATCCCACATATATAAAACCTCCTTATGCTCATCCCACATATATAAAACCTCCCTATGCCCATCCCACATATATAAAATCTCCCTATTTCCATCCCACATATATAAAACCTCCCTATGCCCATTCCACATATATAAAACCTCCCTATGCCCATTCCACATATATAAAACCTCCCTATTCCCATCCCACATATATAAAACCTCCCTATGCCCATCCCACATATATAAAACCTCCCTATTCCCATCCCACATATATAAAACCTCCCTACGCCCATTCCACATATATAAAACCTCCCTATGCCCATCCCACATACTGTATATAAAACCTCCCTATGCCCATCCCACATACTGTATATAAAACCTCCCTATGCCCATCCCACATATATAACACCTCCCTATGCCCATCCCACATATATAAAACCTCCTTATACTCATCCCACATATATAAAACCCCCCTATGCCCATTCCACATATATAAAACCTCCCTATGCCCATCCCACATATATAACACCTCCCTATGCCCATCCCACATATGAAAAACTGCTAGCTGGGCAATGCATGTAACCCGAGAAAGCAATTTGTGACGTAATGTTTATACTGTATCAAGTATTGGATTATTATTGATCAATGACCCCCGTTAACCCCTACCCTTGCTCCAAAGGTATAGGAAGGAAGAATGTTAAGAGAGCGTTGGCACACAAATTCTTGAGCATTGCGCTTTAGTTTGATTCCGCATAGGAATGATCATTTATTACGATAACTTCTTCAAATCATCTCTAGGACTTTACCATAAACAAGACCTTTGGCTGGACAGTAAAATACAAATGAGAAGAAAAATAAGATATAGAGCAGGTCTTTAAAAACTCTAGTAACATACAGCAATACGGAGGAGGTCTTTATAAACTCTAGTAACATACAGCGATATAGAGCTGGTCTTTATAAACTCTAGTAACATACAGCGATATAGAGCAGGTCTTTATAAACTCTAGTAACATACAGCAATACGGAGGAGGTCTTTATAAACTCTAGTAACATACAGCGATATAGAGCTGGTCTTTATAAACTCTAGTAACATACAGCGATATAGAGCAGGTCTTTATAAACTCTAGTAACATACAGCGATATAGAGCAGGTCTTTATAAACTCTAGTAACATACAGCGATATAGAGCAGGTCTTTATAAACTCTAGTAACATGCAGCCACATAGAGCATGTCTTTATAAACTCTAGTAACATACAGCGATATAGAGCAGGTCTTTATAAACTCTAGTAACATACAGCGATATAGAGCAGGTCTTTATAAACTCTAGTAACATAACATACAGCGATATAGAGCAGGTCTTTATAAACTCTATAGAGCAGGTCTTTATAAACTCTAGTAACATACAGCTTTATAAATATAGGTCTTTATAAACTCTAGCAGCAGCGATATAGAGCAGGTCTTTATAAACTCTAGTAACATACAGCGATATAGAGCAGGTCTTTATAAACTCTAGTAACATACAGCGATATAGAGCAGGTCTTTATAAACTCTAGTAACATACAGCGATATAGAGCAGGTCTTTATAAACTCTAGTAACATAAACTCTAGTAACATACGATATAGAGCAGGTCTTTATAAACTCTAGTAACATGCAGCGATATAGAGCAGGTCTTTATAAACTCTAGTAACATGCAGCGATATAGAGCAGGTCTTTATAAACTCTAGTAACATGCAGCGATATAGAGCAGGTCTTTATAAACTCTAGTAACATACAGAGCAGGTCTTTATAAACTCTAGTAACATACAGCGATATAGAGCAGGTCTTTATAAACTCTAGTAACATGCAGCGATATAGAGCAGGTCTTTATAAACTCTAGTAACATGCAGCGATATAGAGCAGGTCTTTATAAACTCTAGTAACATACAGCGATATAGAGCAGGTCTTTATAAACTCTAGTAACATGCAGCGATATAGAGCAGGTCTTTATAAACTCTAGTAACATACAGCGATATAGAGCAGGTCTTTATAAACTCTAGTAACATACAGCAGGTCTTTATAAACTCTAGTAACATAGAGCAGGTCTTTATAAACTCTAGTAACATACAGCGATATAGAGCAGGTCTTTATAAACTCTAGTAACATACAGCGAGTAACATACAGCGATATAGAGCAGGTCTTTATAAACTCTATATAAAGCAGGTCTTTAACATAACATACAGCGATATAGAGCAGGTCTTTATAAACTCTAGTAACATACAGCGATATAGAGCAGGTCTTTATAAACTCTAGTAACATGCAGATATAGAGCAGGTCTTTATAAACTCTAGTAACATGCAGCGATATAGAGCAGTCTTTATAAACTCTAGTATAGAGCAGGTCTTTATAAACTCTAGTAACATGCAGCGATATAGAGCAGGTCTTTATAAACTCTAGTAACATACAGCGATATAGAGCAGGTCTTTATAAACTCTAGTAACATACAGCGATATAGAGCAGGTCTTTATAAACTCTAGTAACATACAGCGATATAGAGCAGGTCTTTATAAACTCTAGTAACATACAGCGATATAGAGCAGGTCTTTATAAACTCTAGTAACATGCAGCGATATAGAGCAGGTCGTTATAAACTCTAGTAACATACAGCGATATAGAGCAGGTCGTTATAAACTCTAGTAACATGCAGCGATATAGAGCAGGTCTTTATAAACTCTAGTAACATACAGCGATATAGAGCAGGTCTTTATAAACTCTAGTAACATACAGCAGGTCTTTATAAATATAGAGCAGGTCTTTATAAACTCTAGTAACATACAGCGATATAGAGCAGGTCTTTATAAACTCTAGTAACATACAGCGATATAAAGCAGGTCTTTATAAACTCTAGTAACATACAGCGATATAGAGCAGGTCTTTATAAACTCTAGTAACATACAGCGATATAGAGCAGGTCTTTATAAACTCTAGTAACATGCAGCCACATAGAGCAGGTCTTTATAAACTCTAGTAACATGCAGCGATATAGAGCAGGTCTTTATAAACTCTAGTAACATACAGCGATATAGAGCAGGTCTTTATAAACTCTAGTAACATACAGCGATATAGAGCAGGTCTTTATAAACTCTAGTAACATACAGCGATATAGAGCAGGTCTTTATAAACTCTAGTAACATGCAGCGATATAGAGCAGGTCTTTATAAACTCTAGTAACATGCAGCGATATAGAGCAGGTCTTTATAAACTCTAGTAACATACAGCGATATAGAGCAGGTCTTTATAAACTCTAGTAACATGCAGCGATATAGAGCAGGTCTTTATAAACTCTAGTAACATACAGCGATATAGAGCAGGTCTTTATAAACTCTAGTAACATACAGCGATATAGAGCAGGTCTTTATAAACTCTAGTAACATAGCAGCAGGTCTTTATAAATAGAGCAGGTCTTTATAAACTCTAGTAACATGCAGCGATATAGAGCAGGTCTTTATAAACTCTAGTAACATACAGCGATATAGAGCAGGTCTTTATAAACTCTAGTAACATGCAGCGAGTAACATAGAGCAGGTCTTTATAAACTCTAGTAACATACAGCGATATAGAGCAGGTCTTTATAAACTCTAGTAACATGCAGCGATATAGAGCAGGTCTTTATAAACTCTAGTAACATACAACGATATAGAGCAGGTCTTTATAAACTCTAGTAACATAGAGCGATATAGAGCAGGTCTTTATAAACTCTAGTAACATAGAGCGATATAGAGCAGGTCTTTATAAACTCTAGTAACATAGAGCGATATAGAGCAGGTCTTTATAAACTCTAGTAACATAGAGCGATATAGAGCAGGTCTTTATAAACTCTAGTAACATAGAGCGATATAGAGCAGGTCTTTATAAACTCTAGTAACATGCAGCGATATAGAGCAGGTCGTTATAAACTCTAGTAACATACAGCAGGTCTTTATAAACTCTAGATATAGAGCAGGTCGTTATAAACTCTAGTAACATGCAGCGATATAGAGCAGGTCTTTATAAACTCTAGTAACATACAGCGATATAGAGCAGGTCTTTATAAACTCTAGTAACATACAGCGATATAGAGCAGGTCTTTATAAACTCTAGTAACATGCAGCGATATAGAGCAGGTCTTTATAAACTCTAGTAACATACAGCGATATAGAGCAGGTCTTTATAAACTCTAGTAACATACAGCGATATAGAGCAGGTCTTTATAAACTCTAGTAACATACAGCGATATAGAGCAGGTCTTTATAAACTCTAGTAACATAGAGCGATATAGAGCAGGTCTTTATAAACTCTAGTAACATAGAGCGATATAGAGCAGGTCTTTATAAACTCTAGTAACATAGAGCGATATAGAGTAGGTCTTTATAAACTCTAGTAACATACAGCGATATAGAGCTGGTCTTTATAAACTCTAGTAACATACAGCGATATAGAGTAGGTCTTTATAAACTCTAGTAACATGCAGCGATATAGAGCAGGTTGTTATAAACTCTAGTAACATACAGCGATATAGAGCAGGTCGTTATAAACTCTAGTAACATGCAGCGATATAGAGCTGGTCTTTATAAACTCTAGTAAAATACAGCGATATAGAGCAGGTCTTTATAAACTCTAGTAACATACAGCGATATAGAGCAGGTCTTTATAAACTCTAGTAACATACAGCAATACGGAGGATGTCTTTATAAACTCTAGTAACATACAGCGATATAGAGCAGGTCTTTATAAACTCTAGTAACATACAGCGATATAGAGCAGGTCTTTATAAACTCTAGTAACATGCAGCCACATAGAGCAGGTCTTTATAAACTCTAGTAACATGCAGCGATATAGAGCAGGTCTTTATAAACTCTAGTAACATGCAGCGATATAGAGCAGGTCTTTATAAACTCTAGTAACATGCAGCGATATAGAGCAGGTCTTTATAAACTCTAGTAACATGCAGCCACATAGAGCAGGTCTTTATAAACTCTAGTAACATACAGCGATATAGAGCAGGTCTTTATTAACTCTAGTAACATGCAGCGATATAGAGCAGGTCTTTATTAACTCTAGTAACATGCAGCGATATAGAGCAGGTCTTTATAAACTCTACTAGGTGTCAATGTGTCAATGTGTCACGTGTCAATGTGCCGTTGACCAAGACACTCAACCCTACCTGTTCCTGTAAGTTGGTCTGTATAAGAGATACTCAACCCTACCTGTTCCTGTAAGTTGGTCTGTATAAGAGACACTCAACCCTACCTGTTCCTGTAAGTTGGTCTGTATAAGAGACACTCAACCCTACCTGTTCCTGTAAGTTGGTCTGTATAAGAGACACTCAACCCTACCTGTTCCTGTAAGTTGGTCTGTATAAGAGACACTCAACCCTACCTGTTCCTGTAAGTTGGTCTGTATAAGAGCGTCTGCTAAATGATGTAAATATATTCGGCGCATGTGACAAACTAACGTGATTAGATGTAGTGTGTCAGCCAGGACTCCTGACTAGAGGGATAGACTACGGCCATCTACTGTACCAGCTCACATGAACTGTCCGTTGGAATACGGCCTCAAGGCAGACGTGTCAGTCAACAACACAGTTCTAGATAGCCATGGACTGTCTCTACAGTTTTAGGAGTCATATAGACGGTCATCTTTTCTCTGTCCACAGAACAATAGGTTAACAATACATATGTTTTGACATCAAAATCAAATCAACTGCGTGAATATTAGTTTACAGGCTTTTGAAAGCAGTTTAATTTTACCCAGCAACACCAGGGTAAAGGAATCATCTGATGTGAGCTCAGTCTCCTGAATGCTACACGTGGAACTAGAAATACAGCAGAGTCAAGGTCACACCATTCATATGCTGGAGGCATCTTTAATCATTTCATCAGCTATTCAAGTAGAGTAGAGGTCGACCGATTAATCGGCCGATTTCAAGTTTTCACCTTTATTTTACCTTTATTTAACTAAGCAAGTCAGTTAAGAACACATTCTTATTTTCAATGACGGCCTATGAACAGTGGGTTAACTGCCTGTTCAGGGGCAGAACGACAGATTTTCACCTTGTCCGCTCGGGGATCAGTTAACTAGTCCAACGCTCTAACCACCTGCCTCACAAGGAGCCTGCCTGTTACACGAATGCAGTAAGCCAAGGTAAGTTGCTAGCTAGCATTAAACTTATCTTATAAAAAACAATCAATCAATCAATCATAATCACTAGTTAACTACACATGGTTGATGATATTACTAGATTATCTAGCGTGTCCTGCGTTGCATATAATCGATGCGGTGCGTATCGTTGCTCCAATGTGTGGAGCAATGAACATCAATGCCTTTCTTAAAATCAATACACAGAAGTATATATTTTTAAACCTGCATATTTAGCTAAAATAAATCCAGGTTAGCAGGCAATATTAGCCAGGTGAAATTGTGTCACTTCTCTTGCGTTCATTGCACGCAGAGTCAGTGTATATGCAACAGTTTGGGCCACCTAATTTGCCAGAATTTTACGTAATAATGAAATAACATTAAAGGTTGTGCAATGTAACAGGAATATTTAGACTAATGGATGCCACCCCTTAGATAAAATACGGAATGGTTCCGTATTTCACTGAAAGCATAAACGTCTTGTTTTCAAGATGATAGTTTCCGGATTCGACCATATTAATGACCTAAGGCTCGTATTTCTGTGTGTTATTATGTTATAACTAAGTCTATGATTTGATGGAGGAGTCTGAATGAGTGATGGTAGGCAGCAGCAGGCTCGTAAGCATTCATTCAAACAGTACTTTCGTGCGTTTTGCCAGCAGCTCTTCATTGTGCGTCAAGCATTGCTATGTTTATGAATTCAAGCATATCAACTCCCGAGATTAGGCTCGTGTAACCGATGTGAAATGGCTAGATAGTTAGCGGGGTGCGCGCTAATAGCGTTTCAAACGTCACTCGCTCTGAGCCTTCTAGTAGTTGATCCCCTTGCTCTGCATGGGTAACACTGCATCGAGGGTGGCTGTTGTCGTTGTGTTCCTGGTTCGAGCCCAGGGAGGAGCGAGGAGAGGGACGGAAGCTATACTGTTACACTGGCAATACTAAAGTGCCTTTAAGAACATCCTATAGTCAAAGGTTAATGAAATACAAATGGTATAGAGAGAAATAGTGTCATGGACTGTTTCGGTTTAGTTTCTCACTTTGTTATTTTGTTCTAATGTTCAGTGTTATTAAAAATCCTGAACTCTTACCACGCTGCGCTTTGGTCCGATCCTTCTTCATCAGACGACCGTTACAAATAGTCCTATAATTCCTATAATAACTACAATCTAAAACTTAATTTAACTGGGAATATTGAAGACTCATGTTAAAAGGAACCATCAGCTTTCATATGTTCTCATGTTCTGAGCAAGGAACTTAAACGTTAGCTTTCTTACATGGCACATATTGCACTTTTGCTTTCTTCTCCAACACTTTGTTTTTGCATTATTTAAACCAAATTGAACATGTTTCATTATTTATTTGAGGCTAAATTGATTTTATTGATGTATTATATTAAGTTAAAATAAGTGTTCATTCAGTCTTGTTGTAATTGTCATTATTACAAATAAATTTTAAAAATTGTCAGATTAATCGGTTTCTGCGTTTTTTGGTCCTCCAATAATCGGTATCGGTATCAGTCGACCTCTAGTCTGAAGCAATTCAATATCAGTGGGATTAGAGCAGTCTATTGTACATGTGTCGTATTAAGAAGAAGGCCCAGCAGAATGAGAGCTGTGGCTGTGACCAGGCCTTCTGACAGCCAATCCAGCCTCAGACTCAGGCCCTAGTCCCATTATCCTGATAGGTGGTTGTCTGACATGCACACTGTGGAAGGTGATGAGGACCTGAGCTCCCAAACAAACACAAAAAGAGACAAACACAGAGCCCGGGGAGGCGAGGCAGAAGTCGCAGCCCATGGAGGGTTCCTCTACTCTATTGGAGCGTCTCTTCACATTGGCCTCGTCAATAGTTAATGAGGCCTGCATATTTAATGATTATTTATCCAGTCAAAGGCGACATGGGAGACAGGTTTTACCTCATTGATAGCTCCACCCCTTCCTGGTGTTCTGCTGATAAGCCAAGCTGCTGACTGGATGTGCATCAGAGAGCCAGTCCGCCACAAAGCAGGCCACTATGCAAGCCACTATGCAAGCCACTATGCAGGCCACTATGCAGACCCCTAAGCAGACCACTAAGCAGACCACTAAGCAGGCCACTATGCAGGCCCCTAAGCAGACCACTAAGCAGACCACTAAGCAGGCCACTATGCAGGCCACTATGCAGGCCCCTAAGCAGACCACTAAGCAGCCCACTATGCAGACCACTAAGCAGACCACTAAGCAGGCCACTATGCAGGCCACTATGCAGGCCCCTAAGCAGACCACTAAGCAGGCCACTATGCAGACCACTAACAGACCACTAAGCAGACCACAAAGCAGGCCACTAAGCAGACCACTAAGCAGGCCACTGAGAAAGCCACTAAGCATACCACTAAGCAGACCACTAAGCAGACCACTAAGCAAGCCTCTAAGCAGACCACTAAGCAGACCACTAACAGACCACTAACAGACCACTAAGCAGACCACTAAGCAGAAGCAGACCACTAAGCAGACCAATAAGCAGGTCACTAAGCAGACCACTAAGCAGACCACTAAGCAGACCACTAACAGACCACTAAGCAGACCACTAAGCAGACCACTAAGCAGACCACTAACAGACCACTAAGCAGACCACTAAGCAGGTCACTAAGCAGACCACTAAGCAGGCCACTAAGCAGACCACTAAGCAGACCACTAACAGACCACTAAGCAGACCACTAAGCAGACCACTAACAGCCCACTAAGCAGACCACTAAGCAGACCACTAAGCAGACCACTAACAGACCACTAAGCAGACCACTAAGCAGACCACTAAGCAGACCACTAAGCAGACCACTAACAGACCACTAAGCAGACCACTAAGCAGACCACTAAGCAGGCCACTAAGCAGACCACTAACAGACCACTAAGCAGACCACTAAGGGGAATGGGGAGTTTAGGGTTCAGGTTTCCTATGTCTCTGGTGGTATTGTATAAGGATGATAGGTGGCGTGTATTGTACATGTGGGTTCAGGTACAGAGACTTTGGGAGTTCCAGGTTCATCTGTGTTCCAACTCCATATGTCTCATGCTACAACAAAAATGTAGTTCTCTGTTATTAACAGAGGGAATTCCTGCTTGGTTTTTATTCAAACGGCTGGTGTGAGGGAGTATGGGACTATGTTCAGGAGCTGAACACACAGACACACGCACGCACACACACACGCACACACAGTTCATCCATGGCTGAAGCTGAAAGAAGGGGCAGTCTACCTGCTGAAGAGGATCCTCACAGATTTCTCGAAGTGCTTCCTCCCTCCTCCTGACACCATGCAGATTTTAGCTTAAGTAACCAGCACTCATCATTTTCCTGAGGCTCAGCAGTGACACTTGTGGACTCCTGATGGTATTGAACACATGTCAAATGTCTTCCCTCCTGCTGTCCCTGGGTTCAGGGTGGGGAGGTGTAATTCCCCCTGAGTTGGTTTGTGGCCAATTATCTTTCTTCACCAATCAAGACGGATACGCCAGTCACAGATACATGATGTGACTGCACATCAGACCCTTTCACACCTCTGGCTGTGAAAACAACACACACCTCTGGCTTTGAAAACAACACACACCTCTGGCTGTGAAAACAACACACACCTCTGGCTGTGAAAACAACACACACCTCTGGCTGTGAAAACAACACACACCTCTGGCTGTGAAAACAACACACACCTCTGGCTTTGAAAACAACACACACCTCTGGCTTTGAAAACAACACACACCTCTGGCTTTGAAAACAACACACACCTCTGGCTGTGAAAACAACACACACATCTGGCTGTGAAAACAACACACACCTCTGGCTGTGAAAACAACACACACCTCTGACTTTGAAAACAACACACACTTCTGGCTGTGAAAACAACACACACCTCTGGCTGTGAAAACAACACAAAGTGTGTGTGTGTGTTCGTTTGTGTGTGTGTGTTCGTTTGTGTGTGTGTGTTCAGAGAGAGAGGGACTGACACGTCTCAGGGGAACAGCCCACCTTCCCTCCTCTCCTAAACTGTGCTTGACCCTCAGCCCAGTCCTACACAGTCGCACACACTTTCATCTCATTTTCAAAGCCTCCCTCAACACTTATTTCCCAGCTCAAATCCCACTTTCATCCTCCCTTCTCCACTCTTCCCTCCCTCCTCCACCCTTCCCTCCCTCCTCCACTCTTCCCTCCCTCCTCCACCCTTCCCTCCCTCCTCCACCCTTCCCTCCCTCCTCCACTCTTCCCTCCCTCCTCCACTCTTCCCTCCCTCCTCCACCCTTCCCTCCCTTCTCCACTCTTCCCTCCCTCCCTCCCTCCACCCTTCCCTCCCTCCTCCACTCTTCCCTCCATCCTCCACTCTTCCCTCCCTCCTCCACTCTTCCCTTCCTCCTTCACTCTTCCCTCCCCAACACTCCCCCCTCCACTGATTCCCTTCACTCCTCCACTCTTCCCTCCCTCTCCATCTCTGCCCACCTCTTTTCGTCTCTTTTAACGTGTCTTTCTCGTCTTCTCCTTCTCTCCTCCTCTCTGTCATTCCCTGTCTCTTCCTTAGTGAGTCTATTGGCAGAGTTTATCCTGTGACCGCCTGCTTTAAACAAAGCAGACAGCATGACAGAGATATGGCACAATGTGGCTACTTTATAAATAGCCAAAGCCTGATAAACTTGGGCCTGCCTTTAAGTGCCTGTTTTCAGTGTGAGCCTTGACAGGCTACATGTGGCAAAGAGCCGAGGACAGTGTCAGCCCTCCCAAATGTGAGCCATACATGTCTGGCAGCTTGGGACACGTGTTATCTGTGTTCCTGCCGTGGATGGTTATGGTTTGAACTGCGACAAAAAGCTCCCACACACACACAGTCAGGATCCTGAAAGATGATGATGATAATAGAGACGAGTGGGTCTCTAAGCTGCCAGCTCTAACCACAACACTTTAAACTGAGGGGATCAAGTGACCCTTGCGAGTGGATGGGACACAAATTGTCAACATTGTCCCTCTGAACTTAGGGGCCCCCAGTCTGAGGTCAACCAGATAGAGAGATGTCCCCTCATCTGTGTAAAAAAGGTTGAGAAATTAAGATGAAGAATATTTGTTGTTGTTTTATCATTAGTTCAATTGAACAATAAACAGAATGAGGTTGACGACCGTCAGAGAGTCACTGCTACACCAAAGTCTGTTCTCATTAGTCTGTGCACCCCCCACACACACTCACTCACTCACTCACTCAAACACACACACACACTCACTCACTCACTCACTCACTCACTCAAACACACACTCACTCACTCACTCACTCACTCACTCACTCACTCACTCACTCACTCACTCAAACACACACACTCACTCACTCACTCACTCACTCACTCACTCACTCACTCACTCACTCACTCACTCACTCACTCACTCACTCACTCACTCACTCACACACACACTCACTCACTCACTCACTCACTCACTCACTCACTCACTCACTCACTCACTCACTCACACACACACACAACACACACACACACACACACACACACACACACACACACACACACACACACACACACACACACACACACACACTCAATCAAACACACACCCCCACACACACACTCACACACACACACACACTCACACACACACACACACACACACTCACTCACTCACTCACTCACTCACACACTCACTCAAACACTCTCTCTCCTCCTTATGCCATCTCTATTTCTCTCTCCACCTTATTTAATCTCTCTCACCCTCCTTAATTATTCCATCTCTCTCTCCTCCTTATTCTAGCTCCATCTCTCTCTCACTCTCCTCCTTATTCCATATTTTTCGCCCTCCCTTCCTTATTCCATCTCTCTCCTCCTTATTCCATCTATATCTCCTCCTTATTCCATATATCCCTCTCCTCCTTATTCCATCCCTCTCTCCCTCTCCTCCTTATACCATCTCTATCTCCCTCTCTCACTTTCCTCCTTATTCAATCTCTATCTTCCTCTCCTCCTTAATCCATCTCTCTCTCCCACTCCTCCTTATTCCATCCCTCTTTCCCTCTCCTCCTTATTCCATCTTTCTCCCTCTCCTTCTTATTCCATCTCTATCACCTTCTCCTCCTCATTCCATCTCTGTCTCTCTCCTCCTTATTCTCCCTCTCCCTCCTATCTTTATTCCATCTCAATCCTCTCCTCCTTATTCTATCTCAATCTCCTCCTTATTCCATTTCTATCACCCTCTCCTCCTGATAACATTTCTATCTATCTCCTCCTTATTCCATCTCTCTCTCACTCTCCTCTTTATTCCATCTCTATCTCTCTCTCCCTCTTCCTTATTCCATCTCTATCGCTCTCATCTCCTCCATATTCCATCTCTATCACCCTCTCCTTCTTATTCCCTTTCCATCTCTCTCTCCCTCTCTCCCTTATTCCATCTCCCTCTTCCTTTCCTCCTTATTCCATCCCTCTCTCCCTCTCCTCCTTATTCCATCCCTCTCCCCCTCTCCTCCTTATTCCATCTCTATCGCCCTTTCTCACTTTCCTCCTTATTCAATCTCTATCTCCCTCTTCTCCTTATTCCATCTATATCTCACTCTCCTCCTTATTCCATTTCTATCTTCCTCTCCTCCTTATTCCATCTCTATCTCCCTCTCCTCCTTATTCCATCTCTATATCCCACTCCTCCTTATTCCATATCTATCTCCCTATCTCACTCTCCTCCTTATTCCATCCCTCCCTCCCTCTCCTCCTCATTCCATCTATATCTCACTCTCCTCCTTATTCCATCTATCTCTCTCCTCCTTATTACATTTATATCTCCCTCTCCTCCTTATTCCCTCTCTCGCCCTCTCCTTCTTATTCCATATCTCTCTCCCTCTCCTCCTTATTCCATATCTCTCTCCCACTTCTCCTTATTCCATCTATCGCTCTCTCCTCCTTATTCCATCTCTATCTCCCTCTCCTCCTTATTCCATCTCTCTCTCCCTCTCCTCCTTATTCCATCTCTGTCTCCATCTCCTCCTTATTCCATCTCTATCTCCCTCTCCTTCTTATTCCATCTCTATCTCTCTCCTCCTTATTCCATCTCTCTCCTTCTTATTCCATATCCCTCTCCTCCTTATTCTCCCTCTCCCTCCTATCTTTACTCCATCTCTCTCATCTCCTCCTTATTCTATCTCAATCTCCTCCTTATTCCATTTCTATCACGCTCTCCTCCTGATTACATTCCTATCTATCTCCTCCTTATTCCATCTCTCTCACTCTCCTCTTTATTCCATCTCTATCTCTCTCTCCCTCTTCCTTATTCCATCTCTATCTCTCTCATCTCCTCCATATTCCATCTCTATCACCCTCTCCTCCTTATTCCCTTTCCATCTCTCTCTCTCTCCCTCCCCTCCTTATTCCATCTCTATCTCCCTCTCTCCCACTCCTCCTTATTCCACCTCCCTCTACCTCTCCTCCTTATTCCAACCCTCTCTCCCTCTCCTCCTTATTCCATCCCTCTCCCCTTCTCCTCCTTATTCCATCTCTATCACCCTCTCTCACTTTCCTCCTTATTCAATCTCTATCTCCCTCTTTGCCTTATTCCATCTATATCTCACTCTCCTTCTTATTCCATCTATCTCTCTCCTCCTTATTACATTTATATCTCCCTCTCCTCTTTATTCCATCTCTCTCCCTCTCCTCCTTATGCTATATCTCTCTCCCATTCCTCCTTATTCCATATCTCTCTCCCACTCCTCTTTATTCCATCTCTATCACCCTCTCCCCCTTATTCCCTTTCCATCTCTATCTCCCTCTCTCCCTCTCTTCCTTAATCCATCTCTATCTCCCTCTCCTCCTTAATCCATCTCTATTTCCCTCTCTCCCTCTCTTCCTTAATCCATCTCTATCTCCCTCTCCTCCTTAATCCATCTCTATCTCCCTCTCTCCCTCTCTTCCTTAATCCATCTCTATCTTCCTCTCCCCCTTATTCCATCTCCAACTCCCTCTCTTCCTTAACCTGTTAGTACTCTAGGGGCAGTATTTCATTTTTGGATAAAAAGACGTGCCCGTTTTAAGCGCAATATTTTGTCACGAAAAGATGCTCGAATATGCTTGGTAGTTTTGGAAAGAAGAGACTCTTACGTATCCAGAACTGCAAAGATTTTCACTGTGAGTCCCTTAGAACAAATGCTTCGGGCAAAACCAAGATGTATGACTGACCAGGAAATGAATAGGATTTTTGAGGCTACGTTTTCCATGATCGCCTTATATGGCTGTGAATGCGACAGGAATCAATGGACACTTTATCTTGTTTCCCCAAGGTCTCTGCAGCATTGTGACGTATTTGTAGGCATATCATTGGAAGATTGACCATAAGAGACTACAATTGCCAAGTGTCCCGCTTGGTGTCTGCGTGGCATTTGGTGCGCAAAAGTCAGCTCCCAGTGTTTTTCCATTCGAATCAGACAACAAAGCAGGCTTCAAGGACGGTGCTTTCAATGGAGAGATATATGAGAAACCACCTTCAGGATTGATTCAAACAACGTTTTCCATGTTTCAGTCGATATTATGGAGTTAATTCGGAAAAAAGTTCGACGTGTAGGTGACTGAATTTTCGGTTAGTTTCGGTAGGCAAATGCATAGTAACAAAAGGGAACGATGTGTCCTACACAATAATCTTTCAGGAAAAACTGGACATCTGCTATGTAACTGAGAGTCTCCTCATTGAAACATCTGAAGTTCTTCAAAGGTAAATTATTTTATTTGATTCCTTGGCTGGTTTTTGTGAATATGTTGCGTGCTAAATGCTAACGCTAAATGCTAAGCTAGCTATCACCACTCTTACACAAATTATTGATTTTCTCTGGTTCTAAAGCATATTTTGAAAATCTGAGACGCTTGAGAGCAGGCATATTTATTTCATTTCATTTGCGATTTTTAGAAATCGCTAACGTTGCGTTATGGTAATGAGCTTGAGGCTGTAGTAACGATACCGCATGCGGGATGGGGCGGACTATGAGGTTAATCCATCTCTATCTCCTCCTTATTGCATTTCTATCACCCTCTGCTCCTTATTACATTTCTATCTCTCTCCTCCTTATTCCCTCTCTATCACTCTCTCCTCCTTATTCCATCTCTCTCTCACTCTCATCTTTATTCCATCTCTATCTCTCTCTCTCCCTCTTCCTTATTCCATCTCTATCTCTCTCATCTCCTCCTTATTCCATCTCTATCACCCTCTCCTCCTTATTCCCTTTCCATCTCTCTCTCCCTCCCCTCCTTATTCAATCTCTATCTCCCGCTCCTCCATATTCCATCTCTCTCTCTACCTCCCCTCCTTATTCAATCTCTATCTTCCCCTCCTCCTTATTCCATCTCTCTCCCATTCCTCCTTATTCCATCTCTATCTCCCTCTCTCCCTCTCCTCCTTATTCCATCTCTCTCGTCCTCCCTCGTCCTCCCTATTCCATCTCTATCTCCCTCTCCTCCTTATTCCATCTCTTTCTCCCTCTCCTCCTTACTCTATCTCTATCTCTTCCTTATTCCATCTCTCTGTCCCTCTTCTCCTTATTCCATCTCTTTCTCCCTCTCATCCTTCTATCTCTATCTCTTCCTTATTCCATCTCTCTGTCCCTCTCCTCCTTCTTCCATCTCTATCACCCTCCCCTCCTTATTCCATCTCTATCTCCCTCCCCTCCTTATTCCATCTCTATCTCCCTCTCCTCCTTATTCCATCTCTCTCTTTCACCCTCTCTCCCTCTCCTCCGAATTCCATCTCTATCTCACACTCTCTTTCTCTTGAGTCACAAGGTTCAGATCCCACTCAATTAAACTAGATCTGCTTCCAGCAATTCTGCCACTCATAGCACCAAAGCTGACAGCAATTGGATTTTTTTTTGTCGCACGTCCCCTCCGCCCTCGTCTTTGTGGGAGCCACTGGGGGGATGAAGCAGGGGGGAAAGGGATTCCATCTGACACGGAGGATTGCGAGTTCGCCTTCAGACAACGGTGGGTGCTGGCACTCAGCGGCAAGGATTCAATTCCCTTACATTATCAACCTGTCTGCTGAACAATTCGGAGGGCGGTGGAACAGGATTCAGCAAATGGCAACAAACCTTCTAACTCTCCGTGCCTCACGGAGGATTACTGTCACTCTGTGCAAATGGAGGACGGGGGGGGGGGGGGTGACTTTCTCTTATTTATTTAATATACTGCACAGTAATCTGTTTCAAAACAGAGTTGGGGGGAAAATGTCATGGGAAGATGTAAACACTGAGGGCCAGTGGCTCTTGTTCTACAAACAGACTAAATTCCTCACTGAACACAAACAGTTCTCTCCAAGTCAGGGCTTCCTCACTGAACAGCCACAGCCATAGTATTCTCCAAGTCAGGGCTTCCTCACTGAACAGCCATAGTCTTCTCCAAGTCAGGGCTTCCTCACTGAACAGCCATAGTCCTCTCCAAGTCAGGGCTTCCTCACTTGACAGCCATAGTCCTCTCTGAGTCAGGGTTTCCTCACTGAACAGCCATAGTCTTCTCCAAGTCAGGGCTTCCTCACTGAACAGCCATAGTCCTCTCCAAGTCAGGGCTTCCTCACTTGACAGCCATAGTCCTCTCCGAGTCAGGGCTTCCTCACTGAACAGCCATAGTCTTCTCCAAGTCAGAGCTTCATCACTGAACAGCCATAGTCTTCTCCAAGTCAGGGCTTCCTCACTGAACAGCCATAGTCCTCTCCAAGGCAGGGCTTCCTCACTGAACAGCCATAGTCTTCTCCAAGTCAGGGCTTCCTCACTGAACAGCCACAGTCCTCTCCAAGTCAGAGCTTTGTCACCAAACAGCCACAGTCCTCTGCAAGTCAGTGCTTCCTCACTAAACAGTCAAAGTCCTCACCAAGTCAGGGCATCAGTCAAAACGTGTGTTCCTTTTTTATTCTAGATAATAAGTGTCGGAAGTTCCCATGAGAAAATATCTCAGTGAGAGTGTGGATTGTTTTTCAGTGTGGTCTCCTCTGCGCTGGGAGCATGTTCTGCAACCAGATGAATAGCAACTGTTTATGCAAGACATGAAAACCAAGCTGTTTCAATAAAACAACATGTAGACTTGTAAGTGAAGACAGTGTGTTAGGATTTCAAACTACAGCTGAACTCTAGGGACAAGGTCCTTAGAAGAGACAGATATTGTAGTCTGAATGCTGACAGGCTTTAATCTCCAGAGCATTTAGTGTGTGAAACTACCCAAACCTGGGGACTCCTCTGCACCAAGCCCCACCATACCCTACCCCTCCTCCCTCACCAAGCCCCACCATACCCTACCCCCTCCTTCACCAAGCCCCACCATACCTGACCCCCTCCCTCACCAAGCCCAACCATACCCTACCCCCTCCGTCACCAAGCCCCACCATACCCTACCCCCTCCCTCACCAATCCCCACCATACCCTACCACCCTCCCACACCAAGCCCCACCATACCCTACAACCCCTCCCTCACCAAGCCCCACCATACCCCCCCCACCAAGCCCCACCATACCCTACCCCCCTCACCAAGCCCCACCATACCCTACCCCCTCCCTCACCAAGCCCCACCATACCCCCCACCAAGCTCCACCATAACCTACCCCCTCCCTCACCAAGCCCCACCAAACCCTACCCCCTCTCTCACCAAGCCCCACCATAACCTACCCCCTACTAAGCCCCACCATACCCTACCCCCTCCCTCACCAAGCCCCACCAAACCCTACCCCCTCTCTCACCAAGCCCCACCATACCCTACCCCCTACCAAGCCCCACCAAAGCCTACCCCTCCCTCACCAAGCTCCACCATACCCTACCGCCTCCCTCACCAAGCCCCACCATACCCTATCCCCCCTACCAAGCCCCACCATACCCTACCCCCTCCCTCACCAAGCCCCACCATACCCTACCCCTCCTCACCAAGGCCCATCATACCCTACCCCCTCCTTCACCAAGCACCACCATACCCTACCCCCACCAATACCCACCATACCCCACCATACCCTACCCCCTGCCCACCTCCCACCCTGCTCACCTCCCACCCTGCTCACCTCCCACCCTGCCCACATCCCACCCTGCTCACCTCCTACACTGCCCACCTCCCACCCTGCTCACCTCCCACCCTGCTCACCTCCCACCCTGCTCACCTCCCACCCTGCCCACCTCCACCCTGCTCACCTCCCACCCTGCTCACCTCCTCACTGCCCCTCCCACCCTGCCCACATCCCACCCTGCTCACCTCCCACACTGCCCACTTCCCACCCTGCCCACCTCCTACCCCTGCCCACCTCCCACCCTGCCCACCCCTGTCCCTCTCTACGCCTCACCCCGTTCACCCCACCCCAGTCCCTCTCTACGTCCCCCCACCCCGTTCACCCCACCCCTATCCCTCTCTACGCCTCACCCCGTTCACCCCACCCCAGTCCCTCTACGCCTCACCCCGTTCACCCCACCCCTGTCCCTCTCTACGCCTCACCCCGTTCACCCCACCCCTGTCCCTCTCTACGCCTCACCCCGTTCACCCCACCCCTGTCCCTCTCTACGCCTCACCCCGTTCACCCCACCCCTGTCCTCTCTACGCCTCACCCGTTCACCCCACCCCTGTCCCTCTCTACGCCTCACCCGTTCACCCCACCCCTGTCCCTCTCTACGCCTCACCCCGTTCACCCCACCCCAGTCCCCTCTCTACGCCTCACCCCGTTCACCCCACCCCTGTCCCTCTCTACGCCTCACCCCGTTCACCCCACCCCTGTCCCTCTCTACGCCTCACCCCGTTCACCCCACCCCAGTCCCTCTCTACGCCTCACCCCGTTCACCCCACCCCTGTCCCTCTCTACGCCTCACCCCGTTCACCCCACCCCTGTCCCTCTCTACGCCTCACCCCGTTCACCCCACCCCAGTCCCTCTCTACGCCTCACCCCGTTCACCCCACCCCTATCCCTCTCTACGCCTCACCCCGTTCACTCCCACCCCAGTCCCTCTCTACGCCTCACCCCGTTCACCCCACCCCTGTCCCTCTCTACGCCTCACCCCGTTCACCCCACCCCTGTCCCTCTCTACGCCTCACCCCGTTCACCCCACCCCTGTCCCTCTCTACGCCTCACCCCGTTCACCCCACCCCTGTCCCTCTCTACGCCTCACCCCGTTCACCCCACCCCTGTCCCTCTCTACGCCTCACCCCGTTCACCCCACCCCTGTCCTCTCTACGCCTCACCCCGTTCACCCCACCCCAGTCCCTCTCTACGCCTCACCCCGTTCACCCCACCCTGTCCTCTCTACGCCTCACCCCGTTCACCCCACCCCTGTCCCTCTCTACGCCTCACCCCGTTCACCCCACCCCAGTCCCTCTCTACGCCTCACCCCGTTCACCCCACCCCTGTCCCTCTCTACGCCTCACCCCGTTCACCCCACCCCTGTCCCTCTCTACGCCTCACCCCGTTCACCCCACCCCTGTCCCTCTCTACGCCTCACCCCGTTCACCCCACCCCTGTCCCTCTCTACGCCTCACCCCGTTCACCCCACCCCTGTCCCTCTCTACGCCTCACCCCGTTCACCCCACCCCTGTCCCTCTCTACGCCTCACCCCGTTCACCCCACCCCAGTCCCTCTCTACGCCTCACCCCGTTCACCCCACCCCTGTCCCTCTCTACGCCTCACCCCGTTCACCCCCACCCCAGTCCCTCTCTACGCCTCACCCCGTTCACCCCACCCCTGTCCCTCTCTACGCCTCACCCCGTTCACCCCTCCCCTGTCCCTCTCTACGCCTCACCCGTTCACCCCACCCCAGTCCCTCTCTACGCCTCACCCGTTCACCCCACCCCTGTCCCTCTCTACGCCTCACCCCGTTCACCCCACCCCAGTCCCTCTCTACGCCTCACCCCGTTCACCCCACCCTGTCCCTCTCTACGCCTCACCCCGTTCACCCCACCCCTGTCCCTCTCTACGCCTCACCCCGTTCACCCCACCCCTGTCCCTCTCTACGCCTCACCCCGTTCACCCCACCCCAGTCCCTCTCTACGCCTCACGCCCTTCACCCCACCCCACCCCTGTCCCTGTCCCTGTCCATGCCATGTGCTGGTGGAAATCCTGTCATGAATTTGCCAGATCAGCATATCTGATGCACTACGACCCGGAGAGCACAAGCCAGGGACCATGGGGCAGGATTTGGCAATATTTACAAGGTCAAGGGTTAGGGGTTGAGGGGATTAAGACTAATTCGCCTGATTTACATCAATATTAAGTTATTGAGTTATTCAAATGACGCTGCGCCTGCGTTTTGCAAAGAATAGACACTTCAAACGCACAAATTTGCATTCAGGTGATAGCTAAATACCTAAATTAATCCCCTACCCCATATTTAGAATTGTAATGCATTTGCGAGTTTTCAGGGTCACTTTGAACCCATACGGTTTAACAGCTTGAGTTGATTAAATGCTTTTGATTCATCTAACAGTTTACACACCATTTTGAAAAGTACTGTGATTTTTTTTGTTGTTGTATCAAAGGCACATCCACTCCCCTGAGATAAAGACTAGCAGAGGACACAGGGATATAATGTAGCTAAAAAGATACCGACTGTACTGTGCAACTATATAAAAAAGAATACACCTCACAGAGAAAATACCTATGTACTGAGAGTAAGACAAGCCATCTGGGTGGGTTATGGAGTGGCCACCATCCTGTGCAACATGATAAGGAAGCAGGCAGGCAGAGTATAGACCGACTGTTAGCGGGGGGGTGACAGCCTGCTGATATGGCATGCTGTCAGGTAGACAGCTCATAAATCATTCATCGACAACATGGTGCTGCTGATGAGTCCTCTTCTTAGTCTTCAGGCCCATGCTCATCATGCCTTTAGTGTTGACTCCTATTTGCGGCCATATGTTTTGGGAAAAACCGCTATAACAACAAAGTGTACGTTGGTGCCTGTTTCAGGAGCCACTCAGAGGCAGATTACTGAGCCCTGACTGTAACCGTTGATGCTTTCTCTCTCTGCCATGTCAAACATCTCTGTTTATGTGTATCATCATATCTTCTCTGTTTCTATGTGTCACCATATCATCTCTGTTTCTGTGTGTCACCATATCATCTCTGTTTCTATGTGTCACCCTATCATCTCTGTTTATGAGTGTCACCATATCATCTCTGTTTATGAGTGTCACAATATCATCTCTGTTTCTGTGTGTCACCATACCATCTCTGTTTCTATGTGTCACCAGATCATCTCTACTATTTCTGTAAGCTACAGTTGCCATGCATGGCTATGAACAATGAGCTATAACTTTGAAGGTTGTGCAATGTAACAGCAATATTTAGATTTAGGATTGCCACCCGTTCGATAAAATATGGAAAGGTTCCGTATTTCACAGAAAGAATAAACGTTTTGTTTTCAAAATTATAGTTTCAGGATTTGAGCTTCTGGATATCAGGATAGCGATCACTCACCTCGGATTAGACAAAGAGCTTCTGGATATCAGGACAGCGATCACTCACCTCGGATTAGACAAAGAGCTTCTAGATATCAGGACAGCGATCACTCACCTCGGATTAGACAAAGAGCTTCTAGATATCAGGACAGCGATCACTCACCTTGGATTAGACATAGAGCTTCTGGATATCATTATAGCGATCACTCACCTCGGATTAGACAAAGAGATTCTGGATATCAGGACAGCAATCACTCACCTCGGATTAGACAAAGATCTTCTAGATATCAGGACAGCGATCACTCACCTCGGATTAGACAAAGAGCTTCTGGATATCAGGACAGCGATCACTCACCTCGGATTAGACAAAGAGCTTCTGGATATCAGGACAGCGATCACTCACCTCGGATTAGACAAAGAGCTTCTAGATATCAGGACAGAGATCACTCACCTCGGATTAGACAAAGAGCTTCTAGATATCAGGACAGAGATCACTCACCTCGGATTAGACAAAGACTTTTCCAACAACAACAACAACAACAAGCAGGACTCACACGGTATTCTCCAAACACCCCACAGGGCAGACATCCCAATTATTTGCAAAAGGAAGCAACGCAGAGTAAGAAGAGCCGGATGCCTCATCAGGACCTGCAGAAGACAACTAGGAAAGCTGCCGTTACCATCAATATTACTCGCCAATGTGCAATCATTGGACAATAAACTAGATGAGGTATGATCATGAATATCCCACCAACGGGACATCAAAAACTGTAATATCCTATGTTTCACGGAATCGTGGCTGAATGACAACATGGATATTCAGCTAGCGGAATACACGCTGCACCGGCAGGCTAGAACAGCACACTCCGGGAAAATGGGGGGGGGGGGGGGGGGGGGGATCTGTGCATATTTGTAAACATCAGCTGGTGCAAGAAATCTAAGGAAGTCTCTAGATTTTACTCGACTGAAGTAGAGGATATTGTGATAAATTGCAGGCCACTACTTGCCTAGAGAGTTCTCAGCTATACTTTTCGCGGCTGTTTATTTACCACCACAGACAGATGCTGGCACTAAGACCGCACTCAGTCAGCTGTACTACACCGGCTCCGATGCTCGTCGGATGTGGCAGGGCTTGCAAACAGGGCTTGCAAACTATTACAGACTACAAAGGGAAGCACAGCCGCGAGCTGCCCAGTGACACGAGCCTACCAGACGAGCTAAATCACTTCTATGCTCGCTTCGAGGCAATTGGATCCTTGACTTCCTGACGGGCCGCCCTCAGGTGGTTAGGGTAGGTAGCAACACATCTGCCACGCTGATCCTCAACACTGGAGCTCCCCAGGTGTGCGTGCTCAGTCCCCTCCTGTACTCCCTGTTCACCCACGACTGCATGGCCAGGCGCCGACTCCAACACCATCATTAAGTTTGCTGACAACACAACAGTGGTTGACCTGATCACCGACAACGACGAGACAGCCTATAGGGAGGAGGTCAGAGACCTGGCCGGGTTGTGCCAGAATAACAACCTATCCCTCAACGTAACCAAGACTAAGGAGATGATTGTGGACTACAGGAAAAGGAGCACCGAGCACGTCCCATTCTCATCGACGGGCCTGTAGTGGAGCAGGTTGAGAGCTTCAAATTCCTTGGTGTCCACATCACCAACAAACTAGAATTATCCAAACACACCAAGACAGTCGTGAAGAGGGCACGACAAAGCCTATTCCCCCTCAAGAAACTAAAAAGATTTGGCATGGGTCCTGAGATCCTCAAAAGGTTCTACAGCTGCACCATCGAGAGCATCCTGACCGGTTGCATCACTGCCTGGTACGGCAATTGCTCAGCCTCCGACCGCAAGGAACTTCAGAGGGTAGTGCGAACTGCCCAGTACATCACTGGGTCAAAGCTGCCTGCCAACCAGGACCTCTATACCAGCCGGTGTCAGAGGAAGGCCCTGAAAATTCTCAAAGACCCCAGCCACCCCAGTCATAGACTGTTCTCTCTACTACCGCATGGCATGCGATACCGGAGTGCCAAGTCTAGGACAAAAAGGCTTCTCAACAGTTTTTACCCCCAAGCCATAAGACTCCTTGCATTGTGTGCATCCCCCAAACCCTCTTTTACGCTGCTGCTACTCTCTGTTTATCTTATATGCATAGTCACTTTAACTATACATTCATGTACATACTACCTCAATTGGCCCGACCAACCAGTGCTCCCGCTCATTGGCAAACCAGGCTATCTGCATTGTGTCCCACCCACCACCCCCCAAACCCTCTTTTACGCTGCTGCTACTCTCTGTTCATCATATGTGCATAGTCACTTTAACCATATCTACATGTACATACTACCTCAATAGGCCTGACTACCGGTGTCTGTATATAGCCCTGCTACTGTTATTTTCAAATGTCTTTTTACTGTTGTTTTATTTCTTTACTTACCTACACACACACACACACACACACACACACACACACACACACACACACACACACACTTTTTCTTTCGCACTATTGGTTGGAGCCTGTAAGTAAGTGTAACCGATGTGAAATGGCTAGCTAGTTAGCGGTGGTGCGCGCTAATAGCGTTTCAATCGGTGACGTCATTCGCGCTGAGACCTGAAGTAGTTGTTCCCCTTGCTCTACAAGGACCACGGCTTTTGTGGAGCGATGGTTAATGATGCTTTGAGGGTGGCTGTTGTCGATGTATGCAGAGTGTCCCTGGTTCGAGCCCGAGTCGGGGCGAGGGGACGGACTAAAGTTAAACTGCTACATAAGCATTTCACTGTAAGGTGCACATGACAAATAAACTTTGATTTGATCAAATCAAATCCAATCTTATTTGCTACATGCGCTGAATACAACAGGTGTAGACATTCCTGTGAAATGCTTACTTACAAGCCCTTAACCAACAATGCAGTTTTAAGAAAATATATTTAAGAAAATATCTAAATAAACTAAAGTTAAAAAACAGGGGGTACCAGTACCAATGTAAGTAACACAATAATGAGGCTTTATACAGGGGGTACCAGTACCAATGTAAGTAACACAATAATGAGGCTTTATACAGGGGGTACCAGTACCAATGTAAGTAACACAATAATGAGGCTTTATACAGGGGTACCAGTACCAATGTAAGTAACACAATAATGAGGCTTTATACAGGGGGTACCAGTACCAATGTAAGTAACACAATAATGAGGCTTTATACAGGGGGTACCAGTACCAATGTAAGTAACACAATAATGAGGCTTTATACAGGGGGTACCAGTACCAATGTAAGTAACACAATAATGAGGCTTTATACAGGGGGTACCAGTACCAATGTAAGTAACACAATAATGAGGCTTTATACAGGGGTACCAGTACCAATGTAAGTAACACAATAATGAGGCTTTATACAGGGGTACCAGTACCAGTACCAATGAGGCTTTATACAGGGGTACCAGTACCAATGTAAGTAACAATGTAAGTAACACAATAATGAGGCTTTATACAGGGGGTACCAGTACCAATGTAAGTAACACAATAATGAGGCTTTATACAGGGGTACCAGTACCAATGTAAGTAACACAATAATGAGGCTTTATACAGGGGGTACCAGTACCAATGTAAGTAACACAATAATGAGGCTTTATACAGGGGTACCAGTACCAATGTAAGTAACACAATAATGAGGCTTTATACATGGGGGTACCAGTACCAATGTAAGTAACACAATAATGAGGCTTTATACAGGGGGTACCAGTACCAATGTAAGTAACACAATAATGAGGCTTTATACAGGGGGTACCAGTACCAATGTAAGTAACACAATAATGAGGCTTTATACAGGGGGTACCAGTACCAATGTAAGTAACACAATAATGAGGCTTTATACAGGGGGTACCAGTACCAATGTAAGTAACACAATAATGAGGCTTTATACAGGGGGTACCAGTACCAAGTCAAGTCAAAGGTCAGTGCAGGTCATTTGTACATGTTTCTTTTATCTTTATGTAACTAGGCAAGTCAGTTAAGAACTAATTCTTATTTTAAATTACGGCCTAGGAACAGTGGGATAACTGCCTTGTTCAGGGGAAGAATGACAGATTTGTACCTTGTCAGCTCAGGGATTCAATCTTGCAACCTTCCGGTTACAAGTCCAACGCTCTAACCACTAGCCTACCTGTAGGTGGGACCCAAGTTCATGCAAATAGTTCAAGTGGCCATTTGATTAATTGTTCAGCAGTCTTATGGCTTGGGAGTAGAAGCTGTTAAGGAGCCTTTTGGAACTAGACTTGGCGCTCCGGTACCGCTTGCCGTGCGATAGCAGAAAGAACAATCTATGACTTGGGTGACTGGAGTCTTTAACAATTTTTTGGGCCTTCCTCTGACACCGCCTGGTATAGAGGTCCTGGAAGGCAGGAAGCTTGGCCCCAGTGATGTACTGGGCTCTACGCACTAGCCTCTGTAGTGTAGGATCGGGGTATCTCTCTATTTTAAATGCCAAATGACACACGTCAGCCAGCTGAGAGCAGCTCCATTATGATGTCTGGGTGGAGAGTAAGAGGAGGAAGAAGAGGAAGAGGAAGAGGAGGAGGAGGAGGTGAAGAGAGGAGGAGGAGGAGGGGGAGGAGGAGGAGGTGAAGAGAGGAGGAGGAGGGTGAGGAGGAGGGAGGAGGTGAAGAGAGGAGGAGGAGGGAGAGTCAGAGGAAAAAAAGGTGAAGGTCACTGAGCTGGTCCTCAGAGACACACGCACACACATTTTCTCCTTACAGATGTCTTCAACATTATTACACTGATAATATTAAACACAACTCCTTCTCCAGTGAGTCTGTTTGTTAGCTCTTGACACCTGCTTGTCTGAAATCATCAATAGTAAGCTGTAGGAGCGGATTTAGTACTATTTAAAGATCTAGCGGTTTTATTTGATGTAGGTATAAAAGTTCTCTCTCCAAGCAGTTGGCAATTAGCCTAATAGTGGCCCTTTCCCCAACAAGCATGTTCTCCAATTACAACTCTGGAGCCCTTGCCAGAGAGAGGTGTGAAAAACATGGAGGAGACCCCCAATGGCCACAAACAAGCAGCTTTGATGTGAAGGCTAGCAGCCTTTGTTCCGGCACATTCATAAACAAGCATTGTGGATGCACATTTAACACATAAAACAACCCTCACAGACTAGTACACAGCTAAATCTGTCATATATGTCCTCATTACATCCACCCACAGAGTGTTGGGAGGAGGAGCAGCTGAGGGGTCTAAGGGAGGTCTCAGGGGCTCTCTGCTATACAAATGGATGGAAAGTGGTGTTGGGGGAAAAACATAGGACATTATAAAATCCATGTACACAAACAACAAGTATGCAGTTAAAATAGGCAAAAACCATACACATTTCTTTCCATGGGGCCATTGGGTGAAACAGGGATGCAGCTTAAGCCCCACCCTCTTCAACATATATATCAACGAATTGGCGAGGGACCTAGAACAGTCTGCAGCACCCGGCCTTGCTATTGAGAAAGGCCGCCGTAGACAGACCTGGCTCTCAAGAGAAGACAGGCTATGTGCACACTGCCCACAAAATGAAGTGGAAACTGAGCTACACTTCCTAACCTCCTGCCAAATGTCTGACCATATTAGAGACACATATTTCACAATTTCACAACAAAGAATTCGAAAACAAACCCGATTTTGATAAATCTATTGGTTGAAATACCACAGAATGCCATCACAGCAGCAAGATTTGTGACCTGTTGCCACAAGAAAAGGGTAACCAGTGAAGAACAAACACCATCGTAAATACAACCTATATTTATGTTTATTTATCTTCCCTTTTTAACTTGAACTATTTGCACATAATATGACACTTGAAATGTCTTCATTCTTTTGTAACTTTTGTGACTACTGCTTTTTTACTGTTAATTTTTATTGTTTATTTCACATTTGTTTATGATCTATTTCACTTGCTTTGGCAATGTTAAAACATTTTTATTTCACCTTTATTTAACCAGGTGAACCAGTTGAGAACAAGTTCTAATTTACAACTGCCTGGCCAAGATAAAGCAAAGCAGGGTGTAATGGGTGCGTGTCGGTGGCAGGGAAGTCAGGCGCAGGAAAAGGAACTTGGTATAAACGGAGTTGTTTAATAAGTGCTCCTAAAACTCCAAAAACCAAAATATACAAAAAATGATATAAGTGGGTACAAAACCCGTCGCACACCGACACATGACTTGCACATCACATACAATAAAACAATCTCCTACAAGGACATGAGGGGAAACGAAGGGTTAAATACACAACATGTAATTGATGGGATTAGAACCAGGTGTGAAGGAAGACAAGACAAAACCAATGGAAAATGAAAAATGGATCAGTGATGGCTAGAAGGTCGGTGACGTCGACCACCGAACACCATCCGAACAAGGAGAGGGACCGACTTCGGCGGAAGTCGTGACACAGTGTGACACAAACAACAACACAGAGTTACACATGGAATAAACAAACATACAGTCAATAACACAATAGAAAAAAATCTATATACAGTGTGTGCAAATGAGGTAAGGTTAGGGAGGTAAAGGCAATAAATGTGCCGTAGTGGCGAAATATTTACAATATAGCAATTAAACACTGGAGTGATAGATGTGCAGAAGATTAATGTGTAAGTAGAGATACTGGGATGCAAAGGAGAAGAAAAATAAATTAATTGGGATGAGGTAGTTGGATGGGCTATTTACAGATGGGCTATGTACAGGTGCAGTGATCTGTGACATGTGTTTCCCATGTCAATAAAGCCCTTAAATTGAATTGAAATTGAGAGAGAGAGAGAGACAGAGAGAGAGAGAGACAGAGAGAGAGAGACATAGAGAGAGAGATAGAGAGAGAGACACAGTGAGAGAGACACAGTGAGAGACAGAGAGAGAGAGAGAGACAGGAAGACAGACAGACAGAGAGAGAGAGAAACAGAGAGAGAGAGACCGAGGGACAGTGAGACAGAAACAGAGAGAGGCATGTGGCTTGCTGCTGCATTATCTCCTTCTTCACCCCCAATAGCACAGTGGTCTGCTCCGGCTTCACCCCCACCCAACAACACAGTGGTCTGCTCCGGCGTCACCTCAACCCAATAGCACATGGTTTGCTCCGGCTTCACCTCAACCCAATAGCACAGTGGTCTGCTCCGGCTTCACCTCAACCCAATAGCACATGGTTTGCTCCGGCTTCACCCCCACCCAATAGCACAGTGGTCTGCTCCGGCTTCACCCCTACCCAATAGCACTGTGGTCTGCTCCGGCTTCACCCCTACCCAATAGCACAGTGGTCTGCTCCGGCTTCACCCCTACCCAATGGCACTGTGGTCTGTTCCGGCTTCACCCCTACCCAATAGCACTGTGGTCTGCTCCGGCTTCACCCCTACCCAATAGCACTGTGGTCTGCTCCGGCTTCACCCCCACCCAATAGCACATGGTTTGCTCCGGCTTCACCCCCACCCAATAGCACAGTGGTCTGCTCCGGCTTCACCCCACCCAATAGCACTGTGGTCTGCTCCGGCTTCACCCCCACCCAATAGCACATGGTTTGCTCCGGCTTCACCCCCACCCAATAGCACTGTGGTCTGCTCCGGCTTCACCCCCACCCAATAGCACATGGTTTGCTCCGGCTTCACCCCCACCCAATAGCACAGTGGTCTGCTCCGGCTTCACCCCCACCCAATAGCACTGTGGTCTGCTCCGGCTTCACCCCCACCCAATAGCACATGGTTTGCTCCGGCTTCACCCCCACCCAATAGCACAGTGGTCTGCTCCGGCTTCACCCCCACCCAATAGCACTGTGGTCTGCTCCGGCTTCACCCCCACCCAATAGCACATGGTTTGCTCCGGCTTCACCCCCACCCAATAGCACAGTGGTCTGCTCCGGCTTCACCCCCACCCAATAGCACATGGTTTGCTCCGGCTTCACCCCCACCCAATAGCACAGTGGTCTGCTCCGGCTTCACCCCCACCCAATAGCACTGTGGTCTGCTCCGGCTTCACCCCCACCCAATAGCACATGGTTTGCTCCGGCTTCACCCCCACCCAATAGCACTGTGGTCTGCTCCGGCTTCACCTCCACCCAATAGCACATGGTTTGCTCCGGCTTCACCCCCACCCAATAGCACAGTGGTCTGCTCCGGCTTCACCCCCACCCAATAGCACTGTGGTCTGCTCCGGCTTCACCCCCACCCAATAGCACATGGTTTGCTCCGGCTTCACCCCCACCCAATAGCACAGTGGTCTGCTCCGGCTTCACCCCCACCCAATAGCACTGTGGTCTGCTCCGGCTTCACCCCCACCCAATAGCACATGGTTTGCTCCGGCTTCACCCCCACCCAATAGCACAGTGGTCTGCTCCGGCTTCACCCCCACCCAATAGCACTGTGGTCTGCTCCGGCTTCACCTCAACCCAATAGCACTGTGGTCTGCTCCGGCTTCACCCCCACCCAATAGCACTGTGGTCTGCTCCGGCTTCACCCCCACCCAATAGCACAATGGTCTGCTCCGGCTTCACCCCCACCCAATAGCACTGTGGTCTGCTCCGGCTTCACCCCCACCCAATAGCACTGTGGTCTGCTCCGGCTTCACCCCCACCCAATAGAACTGTGGTCTGCTCCGGCTTCACCCCCACCCAATAGCACTGTGGTCTGCTCCGGCTTCACCCCCACCCAATAGCACTGTGGTCTGCTTCGGCTTCACCCCCACCCAATAGCACAGTGGTCTGCTCCGGCTTCACCCTCACCCAATAGCACTGTGGTCTGCTCTGGCTTCACCCCCACCCAATAGCACTGTGGTCTGCTCCGGCTTCACCCCCACCCAATAGCACTGTGGTCTGCTCCGGCTTCACCCCCACCCAATAGCACTGTGGTCTGCTCCGGCTTCACCCCCACCCAATAGCACTGTGGTCTGCTCCAGGACCGGGCAGCTCAGCGGTGACCCCCTTTTGGCCTCCCTGTCAGCCCTCTGCCAAGGTTACATACATTATGGCAGATCTCTCTCCTTCACACAGCTAACAGCCTAGAGACACAGGCCTCCTTCACCCTCTGAATGGATTAGATAGCAGGGGGAACAGGAATCTGGTTCTATTATGTATATTGATGTTATATACACTGGATGGAAAGCTGAACATGTATCTACTGTAAAGATGATTTTCTGAAATCCAGGAGTGAAGACTGATTGGTCATGTATGTTCTGATTAGTTTCTTCACATGTGAGTGTTTAAGTAGGGAGGGGCGGGGGGGTAATTCAGACCACATGCCATAGATTCCTTTATAGTCTAAAATGGACACATGTTGAAAATGGAGCCTTTTGAAGTTCCCAAACAATGTGCAATATCAGGAAACAAGCTGGGTTGCATAGAGAAGGAATGTGAAGCATTAGGGGGAAGGAAAAGGCCCTCTGGGTAAAAGTAACAATGAAAGATGAAAAAGAGAGAAGACTCGTTAAAATCAGATCCCAGAGCAGTACAGAGCAACCGACACTACAGTTATGAGTGTTTCCATACATGAACATGTGCACACACACATATGTACACACACATGACACACACAAATACACAAACACACACACACACAAATAAACCAACACACACACAAAGAGAGAGGACTGCTGAGAACCTCACCTCATGGTGAGAACAGGTCTATTTTTTACCGGAGCAGGAGAATAACCTATCTAATGACAGGGCATCCAGCAGAGACACAGCCAGGAGAACACACAGATATGACAGAGCTCACAGTGAGACACAGCCAGGAGAACACAGAGATATGACAGGGCTCACAGTGAGACACAGCCAGGAGAACACAGAGATATGACATAGTTCCCAGTGAGACACAGCCAGGAGAACACAGAGATATGACATAGTTCCCAGTGAGACACAGCCAGGAGAACACAGAGATATGACAGAGCTCCCAGTGAGATACAGCCAGGAGAACACAGAGATATGACAGGGCTCACAGTGAGACACAGCCAGGGGAACACACAGATATGACAGAGCTCCCAGTGAGACACAGCCAGGAGAACACAGAGATATGACAGGGCTCACAGTGAGACACAGCCAGGAGAGCACACAGATATGACAGGGCTCACAGTGAGACACAGCCAGGAGAACACAGAGATATGACAGAGCTCCCAGTGAGATACAGCCAGAGGAACACACAGATATGACAGAGCTCCCAGTGAGATACAGCCAGGAGAACACAGAGATATGACAGAGCTCACAGTGAGACACAGCCAGGAGAACACAGAGATATGACAGAGCTCATAGTGAGACACAGCCAGGAGAACACAGAGATATGACAGAGCTCCCAGTGAGATACAGCCAGGAGAACACAGAGATATGGCATAGCTCCCAGTGAGACACAGCCAGGGGAACACACAGATATGACAGAGCTCCCAGTGAGACACAGCCAGGAGAACACAGAGATATGACAGAGCTCCCAGTGAGACACAGCCAGGAGAACACATAGATATGACAGAGCTCCCAGTGAGATACAGCCAGGAGAACACAGAGATATGACATAGTTCCCAGTGAGATACAGCCAGGAGAACACAGAGATATGACAGAGCTCCCAGTGAGACACAGCCAGGAGAGCACAGAGATATGACAGAGCTCCCAGTGAGACACAGCCAGGAGAACACACAGATATGACAGAGCTCCCAGTGAGACACAGCCAGGAGAACACAGAGATATGACAGAGCTCACAGTGAGACACAGCCAGGAGAACACACAGATATGACAGAGCTCCCAGTGAGACACAGCCAGGAGAACACAGAGATATGACAGTGCTCCCAGTGAGACACAGCCAGGAGAACACACAGATATGACAGAGCTCCCAGTGAGATACAGCCACAGGAAGACAACCTATCCATTTCACATATTTCATCATATTCATCAAATTAAATGTAATACAGTATAGTAGATTACATTCTGATGGTGTACTTAAGCAATAAGGCATGAGGGGATGTGGTATATGGACAATATACCACGGCTAAGGGCTGTTCTTAAGCACGACGCAACACGGAGTGCCTGGACACAGCCCTTAGCCGTGGTATATTGGCCATAAATCACAAACCCCCGAGGTGCCTTATTGCTATTATAAACTGGTTACCAACGTAATTAGAAGAGTAAAAATAAATGTTTGTCATACCTGTGGTATAATGTCTGATATACCACTGCTGTCAGCCAATCAGCATTCAGGGCTCAAACCACCCAGTTTATAATACTGTATAACTACAGTAATCCGACTTCTACTGTATCTATTATCCAGTCTTAAGTTAAGGCGTTGGGAAGCTGTAGAAGCTGTGAGAGAGTCACAACAGATAATCACACCTCGGAGAGAGAGTGCCATGAAAAGATCGGAACCAGATGTTGCAGAGAGTGCTAATGCCGACTTTTAAAATCATGAATAAATATTTTTCATTAGCCCCGGCAACAGATCTTGGAACGCCTCTCCCGTATCCCCTCTGCTCTGTCAACGGGAACCTTTAATGTCCACTGGAGCTGTCAGGAGGCCATTGTTAGGTGCACCGTGTGCATACTGAGGTGCATTTGATGTCCCGAAACAATGGGGTAGAGAGATAGGGGAAGACGGAGGGAGAGGAGGAAGGGGGGAAGGGTCTGAACGAGGGACAGACAAGACTCTAACATTGTGAGAGTTAAAGATTGGTATTTTTTCAGCTGATCCTGATGCATTCACACATTCATAGTGGTTTAGGGATGCACAAAGTAAGAGCCAGGGATGACTTGATGACAAACTACATTAGAAAATAAAATATACATTTATAACGGCATAAAGTAAGGATCTAAATACATTGTTATTTTGCTAAAATAGTGTAATAGAGTTGATTTTAAAAAACATGGCCATTTTAGTGTAAATATAAATTGGATGTAGTCAGCTTTAACAAAGTGGGTATTATTAGCAAGGCTTTAGAGGTGACCAGAGGTCATATAAAAGCTCAGGGTGGCGAGCTGATTTTGTCCAGACAGCACAACAAATCTGGCCCCATCTCCGGGCTCTCCTTTACCCTGATGGCCTCCGCCCACTGAGCCCTCCCCCTCCCCTCCACCCACTGAGCCCTCCCCCTCCCCTCCACCTACTGAGCCCTCCCTCTCCCCTCCACCCACTGAGCCCTCCTCCTCCCCTCCACCTACTGAGCCCTCCCTCTCCCCTCCACCCACTGAGCCCTCACCCTCCCCTCCACCTACTGAGCCCTCTCCCTCCCCTCCACCTACTGAGCCCTCCCCTCCCCTCCACCTACTGAGCCCTCCCCCTCCCCTCCACCTATTGAGCCCTCCCTCTCCCTCCACCCACTGAGCCCTCCCCCCCCCCTCCACCTACTGAGCCCTCCCCCTCCCCTCCACCTACTGAGCCCTCCACCTCCTGAGCCCTCCCTCTCCCCTCCACCCACTGAGCCCTCCCCTCCCCTCCGCCCACTGATCCATCCCCTCCCCTCCACCCACTGAGCCCTCCCCCTCCCCTCCACCTACTGAGCCCTCCCCCTCCCCTCCGCCCACTGAGCCCTCCCCTCACCTCCGCCCACTGAGCCATCCCCTCCCCTCCACCTACTGAGCCCTCCCCCTCCCCTCCATCTACTGAGCCCTCCCCCCTCCCCTCCACCCACTGAGCCCCTCCCCTCCCCTCCACCTACTGAGCCCTCCCTCTCCCCTCCACCCACTGAGCCCTCCCCTCCCCTCCACCCACTGAGCCATCCCCCTCCCTCCAGCCACTGAGCCCTCCCCTCCCCTCCACCTACTGAGCCCTCCCCTCCCCTCCGCCCACTGAATACATTTGTATTCCAAACCATCTGTAGTTTACTGCGCACTGTAATGCAAATTATGCAGAATTGATGTGGTGTGGCGCTCCTGAAGCCGCTGCTACTGCTGCCCCCGCAAGGGCACTCCCTCACCGGCCGGCCAGGGCACGCAGCAAACAGAGGAGACTGGCAATCCAATAAACGTCCCCCAACAACAACACAGAGGGGTGGGGGGACAAACTGCAGCTTCAGCAGAACTGACTGAGCCAGCCGGACCATATCTCTCTGTCCTGACAGGATCACATGGAAACAGCACAGGAGAGCGGTGCTCAACCATCCCTGAATACAGAGTCAGGCACAAGTAATTACAGCACGGATGGCAAAGTCTAATTTCATAGCAATTAGCGGAATTACTTATCATTAGCTCAATCTCCTGTCATCACTCAAAAGCCTAACCCTTCTCTGAAAGGAGATCAATCAGAGCCAAATATCGTCGAATCAAGACGCCTCCGGCAAAAACTGATCCCTGACAACCCTGTGCTTGAAAAGCTTAAGATCTTCTAAACGCCAAATTAGCAGAAAAACAGAGGGGGGTTGCGGGGAAGAGTCGTGGCCCCCATAACACTGTCTTGACTTTTTCCTGATGTTTAAAACATACGTTCTAAGCTATTAAGGGAAACGTATCAGAGAGGAGAACCAAGGCTTTCTCTCTAGTCTCTAGTCCCAAGTCCTCTCTACGTGTTGACAACCAGAATATCGCTGTCCTGCCCCCTTATCGCTCAACCGATTTCATTAGTTAAAACATATCTGGTGCTGACAGTACAAAATAATCAACCATAAGGAGGTAAACTAAATTGAAAGAAGAGAGAAGCTGGAACGAGCTCCGGGAAAACATCCATATGAAGCTACAGTAACAGTAAGAGTTCATAGTACACTAGTACTACCCCAACCCAGACCAGCCCAGACCAGCCCAGCCCAGACCAGCCTAGACCAGCCCAGACCAGACCAGACCAGACCACCCCAGACCAGCCTAGACCAGTCCAGCCCAGACCAGCCCAGCCCAGACCAGCCTAGACCAGCCCAGACCAGCCCAGACCAGCCCAGACCAGCCCAGTGCAGCCCAGACCAGCCCAGTGCAGCCCAGACCAGCCCAGACCAGCCCAGCCCAGACCAGCCCAGATCAGCCTAGACCAGCCCAGCCCAGACCAGCCCAGACCAGCCCAGTGCAGCCCAGACCAGCCCAGTGCAGCCCAGACCAGCCCAGCCCAGACCAGCCCAGTGCAGCCCAGACCAGCCCAGTGCAGCCCAGACCAGCCCAGCCCAGACCAGACCAGCCCAGTGCAGCCCAGACCAGCCCAGTAGAGCCCAGACCAGCCCAGCACAGCCTAGTGCAGCCCAGCCCAGTGTAGCCCTGCGCAGCCCAGACCAGCCCAGACCAGTGTAGCCCAGTGCAGCCCAGCCCAGTGCAGCCCAGCCCAGCCCAGTGCAGCCCAGCCCAGTGCAGCCCAGACCAGCGCAGCCCAGCCCAGACCTAGATGTAGTCGCTGCCCAGCCCAGACCTAGATGTAGTCGCTTCCCAGCCCAGATCTAGATGTTGTCTCTGCCCAGCGCAGACCTAGATGTAGTCGCTTCCCAGCCCAGATCTAGATGTTGTCTCTGCCCAGCCCAGACCTAGATGTAGTCGCTTCCCATCCCAGATCTAGATGTTGTCTCTGCCCAGCCCAGACCTAGATGTAGTCGCTGCCCAGCCCAGACCTAGATGTAGTCGCTGCCCAGACCAGAACAGAATGTAGTCACTGCCCAGTCCAGACCGAGATGTAGTCGCTGCCCAGCCCAGACCTAGATGTAGTCGCTGCCCAGCCCAGACCTAGATGTAGTCGCTGCCCAGACCAGAACAGGATGTAGTCACTGCCCAGTCCAGACCGAGATGTAGTCGCTGCCCAGCCCAGACCTAGATGTAGTCGCTGCCCAGCCCAGACCTAGATGTAGTCGCTGCCCAGCCCAGACCTAGATGTAGTCGCTGCCCAGTCCAGACCTAGATGTAGTCGCTGCCCAGTCCAGACCTAGATGTAGTCGCTGCCCAGCCCAGTCCAGACCTACATGTAGTCGCTGCCCAGCCCAGCCCAGACCTAGGCGTAGTCGCTACCCAGCCCAGCCCAGTCCAGACCTAGGTGTAGTCACTGCCCAGCCCAGACCTAGATGTAGTCGCTGCCCAGTCCAGACCTCGGTGTAGTTGCTGCCCAGCCAAGCCCAACCCAGACCTAGATGTAGTCGCTGCCCAGTCCAGACCTCGGTATAGTTGCTGCCCAGCCAAGCCCAACCCAGACCTAGATGTAGTCGCTGCCCAGTCCAGACCTAGATGTAGTCGCTGCCCAGCCCAGACCTAGATGTAGTCACTGCCCAGTCCAGACCTAGATGTAGTCGCTGCCCAGTCCAGACCTAGATGTAGTCGCTGCCCAGTCCAGACATAGATGTAGTCGCTGCCCAGCCCAGACCTAGATGTAGTCGCTGCCCAGCCCAGACCTAGATGTAGTCACTGCCCAGTCCAGACCTAGATGTAGTCGCTGCCCAGTCCAGACCTAGATGCAGTCGCTGCCCAGCCCAGACCTAGATGTAGTCGCTGCCCAGCCAAGCCCAACCCAGACCTAGATGTAGTCGCTGCCCAGCCAAGCCCAACCCAGACCTAGATGTAGTCGCTGCCCAGTCAAGACCTAGATGTAGTCGCTGCCCAGTCCAGACCTAGATGTAGTCGCTGCCCAGTCCAGACCTAGATGCAGTCGCTGCCCAGCCCAGACCTAGATGTAGTCTCTGCCCAGCCCAGACCTAGATGCAGTCGCTGCCCAGCCCAGACCTAGATGTAGTCGCTGCCCAGCCCAGACCTAGATGTAGTCTCTGCCCAGCCCAGACCTAGATGCAGTCGCTGCCCAGCCCAGACCTAGATGTAGTCGCTGCCCAGCCAAGCCCAACCCAGACCTAGATGTAGTCGCTGCCCAGCCAAGCCCAACCCAGACCTAGATGTAGTCGCTGCCCAGCCCAGACCTAGATGTAGTCTCTGCCCAGCCCAGACCTAGATGTAGTCGCTGCCCAGCCCAGACCTAGATGTAGTCGCTGCCCAGCCAAGCCCAACCCAGACCTAGATGAGTGCCCAGCCAAGCCCAACCCAGACCTAGATGTGCGCTGCCCAGCCCAGACCTAGATGTAGTCGCTGCCCAGCCAAGCCCAACCCAGACCTAGATGTAGTCGCTGCCCAGTCCAGACCTAGATGTAGTCGCTGCCCAGCCAAGCCCAACCCAGACCTAGATGTAGTCGCTGCCCAGTCCAGACCTAGATGTAGTCGCTGCCCAGCCAAGCCCAACCCAGACCTAGATGTAGTCGCTGCCCAGCCAAGCCCAACCCAGACCTAGATGTAGTCGCTGCCCAGTCCAGACCTAGATGTAGTCGCTGCCCAGTCCAGACCTAGATGTAGTCGCTGCCCAGTCCAGACCTAGATGCAGTCGCTGCCCAGCCCAGACCTAGATGTAGTCGCTGCCCAGCCAAGCCCAACCCAGACCTAGATGTAGTCGCTGCCCAGCCAAGCCCAACCCAGACCTAGATGTAGTCGCTGCCCAGTCAAGACCTAGATGTAGTCGCTGCCCAGTCCAGACCTAGATGTAGTCGCTGCCCAGTCCAGACCTAGATGCAGTCGCTGCCCAGCCCAGACCTAGATGTAGTCTCTGCCCAGCCCAGACCTAGATGCAGTCGCTGCCCAGCCCAGACCTAGATGTAGTCGCTGCCCAGCCCAGACCTAGATGTAGTCGCTGCCCAGCCCAGACCTAGATGTAGTCGCTGCCCAGCCAAGCCCAACCCAGACCTAGATGTAGTCGCTGCCCAGCCCAGACCTAGATGCAGTCGCTGCCCAGCCCAGACCTAGATGTAGTCGCTGCCCAGCCAAGCCCAACCCAGACCTAGATGTAGTCGCTGCCCAGCCAAGCCCAACCCAGACCTAGATGTAGTCGCTGCCCAGCCCAGACCTAGATGTAGTCTCTGCCCAGCCCAGACCTAGATGTAGTCGCTGCCCAGCCCAGACCTAGATGTAGTCGCTGCCCAGCCAAGCCCAACCCAGACCTAGATGTAGTCGCTGCCCAGCCAAGCCCAACCCAGACCTAGATGTAGTCGCTGCCCAGCCCAGACCTAGATGTAGTCGCTGCCCAGCCAAGCCCAACCCAGACCTAGATGTAGTCGCTGCCCAGTCCAGACCTAGATGTAGTCGCTGCCCAGCCAAGCCCAACCCAGACCTAGATGTAGTCGCTGCCCAGTCCAGACCTAGATGTAGTCGCTGCCCAGCCAAGCCCAACCCAGACCTAGATGTAGTCGCTGCCCAGCCAAGCCCAACCCAGACCTAGATGTAGTCGCTGCCCAGTCCAGACCTAGATGTAGTCGCTGCCCAGTCCAGACCTAGATGTAGTCGCTGCCCAACCCAGACCTAGATGTAGTCGCTGCCCAGTCCAGACCTAGATGTAGTCGCTGCCCAACCCAGACCTAGATGTAGTCGCTGCCCAGTCCAGACCTAGATGTAGTCGCTGCCCAACCCAGACCTAGATGTAGTCGCTGCCCAGTCCAGACCTAGATGTAGTCGCTGCTCAGTCCAGACCTAGATGTAGTCGCTGCCCAGCCCAGACCTAGATGTAGTCGCTGCCCAGTCCAGACCTAGATGTAGTCGCTGCCCAGTCCAGACCTAGATGTAGTCGCTGCCCAACCCAGACCTAGATGTAGTCGCTGCCCAGTCCAGACCTAGATGTAGTCGCTGCTCAGTCCAGACCTAGATGTAGTCGCTGCCCAACCCAGACCTAGATGTAGTCGCTGCCCAGTCCAGACCTAGATGTAGTCGCTGCTCAGTCCAGACCTAGATGTAGTCGCTGCCCAACCCAGACCTAGATGTAGTCGCTGCCCAGTCCAGACCTAGATGTAGTCGCCGATCTCTTCCTGTCTAACCTCACCCATAAAGTTCATTTGAGGGTGTCTCTCTTCGTAATTAGCTTCTTAGAGTTAAGTATTTAGTATTATTTTGAGTTTGCTGCTGACTTTCATCTGCTCTTTAACTTTACAATGAGGTTCTACTACTGTGGAGTGTACCACAGAATGTTTGTAACAGTGTACACATCTGTAAACACACTTCACCGTGAACACTTAAATGGTTTACAGTTAAATGGTTTACAGTTAAATGGTTTACAGTGTAAAATGCTATTGATGACAAGCTGTTGATGACATCCCACTCCTCCTCCCATTCCACTCCTCAATCCCACTACTCCTCCTCCATCACCCTCCTCCTCCTCAATCATACTCCTCCTCCTCCATCCAACTCCTCCTCCTCCTCCTCCATCCCACTCCTCCTCCTCCAACCCACTCCTCTTCCATCCCACTCCTCCTCCATCCCCCTCCTCCTCCTCCTCCATCCCCCTCCTCCATCCCCCTCCTCCTCCTCCATCCCCCTCCTTCTCCATCCCCTCCTCCTCCATCCCCTTCCTCCTCCATCCCCCTTCTCCTCCTACATCCCCCTCCTCCTCCTCCTCCTCCATCCCCATCCTCCACCTCCTCGTCCTCCTCCATCCCCTTCCTCCTCCTCCTCCTTAACGTCTGAAGCCTCACCTGAAGGAGAATAGTAATTCAATTACTATTCACCACATAAATGAGCAAGGCTTTTTTTGCATTTCCAGGACTTATGGAAATTAGCTATTTTTTCTGACATGGAGGGTGTAATGTCACCCCACTTAAAGTCTATGTAAACAGCATTATCACATGCGTTAGCAGCGCAATCCCTGAGTGCTAGCCGTAAGGTCAGGATGGGAACACAGGGGAGCGAGGCCAGACAGAGAGGGAGAGGGGAGGATATGTAGAGAAGACAAACTATACATGTTCTGCATGCGCTGAACACTGGTCTAGTACAGTGTGTGTGTGTGTGTGTGTGTGTGTGTGTGTGTGTGTGTGTGTGTGTGTGTGTTAAATGGCCTGCCTCAGACAGCTCCATAGGGATTACAGCAGGACAGCTGCAGAGCTATTAACCAGATGGAAAAGGGACACACCTGAAAACCTCTCTCTCTCTTTCCTTTTTCCCTCCTGCACTTCAGCAGCAACATGCTAATTATTATTCTCTTTTGGTATAATTTTCCAGTTAAAAAATGCCAACCTGTTTTATCTGTGTCCAAGTGACACAATTAATTTATTTGGAGGAACTCCGGGGTCTTGCGTCACATACTGACAGGGTGAATAACTGTTGCGCTCATTAGCAGCCATGGTGACCGAGAAACAGGGAATAGCATTTCAGAAGGCTGCACAAAAGCACCTCCAATTAAATGTCAATAATTTAACAAATCCATTGAACTTGTCTCGGGTCTTGTTTACAGGGGCTTACAAGAACAGTGGAGCGCTACTGTCTCATTATCGTCACAGTAGTGAGAGAGAGAGAGAGAGAGAGAGAGAGAGAGAGAGAGAGAGAGAGAGAGAGAGAGAGAGAGAGAGAGAGAGAGAGAGAGAGAGAGAGAGAGAGAGAGAGAGAGGGGAGAGAGAGAGAGAGAGAGAGAGAGAGAGAGAGAGAGAGAGATGGAGAGAGAGAGAGAGAGAGAGAGAGAGAGAGAAGAAAGGGGTGAACGAGAGACAGGAAAAGAACGAGGGGGAGGGAGGGAGGGAGGGAGGGAGGGAGGGAGGGAGGGTTAAAAACAGGGAGAGGACGATGAGGGTAGAAGTGATGGAGAGGGTGAGAGGACAGAGGGAGAACACCTCCATAGGAGGCCTCAGATGGTGATGCAGTGCTACTGTAGCTAGCTGACCTCGGGGACTTCCTGTTCAAGGTGATGTACTCTGAAGGAAAAACAAAACAGTTACTTTCAGTACTGACAGCTGGAACTCTTTTCAGTTAAATCTCTTTATAAAAGGACAAAAAACAAAGCATGGCTAGACAAATGAGGTGGGAATTGAGGGAGGCAGGTATGCATTCCACTGAGTGAGTCCCTACATTAGCATTGCATGACAGATGTCATAAACCCGTGTTCCATATCAGTGGCCCAGAGAATCACGGTGACGTTAAAATGTCTATTGTAAAACACAGTTGGAAAGTGGATTTAATATTTGGAAGATATGCATCAATGGTTAAATCAGCTTCCCCCTATTATAGCATACTACCACTCTCCTGCTATTAGCATAGTCCTACAATATGGCTGGTGTTTAAGTGGTTTCTGCACCAACCTAACATTCGCTGAGTATACCAAACATTACAAACACTTTCCTAACATTGAATCCTTCTTTAACCTGTCTCCTCCCCTTCATCTACACTGATTGAAGTGGATTTAACAAGTGACATCAATAAGGGATCATAGCTTTCACCTGGTCAGTCTATGTCATGGAAAGAGCCTAACCTCAGCTCAAGAGTGTTCTTAATGTTTTGTACACTCAGTGTATATCCTCACATAGTGCTGTTTATAGACATAACATGGTCTGTCACAAATCACAAGTGATGAGTTCAATGGAAGTGTCTTAAGCAGACCGATCATGTAAAAGGTGTGAGAGTTACAATGGACATGGTCAGGTGGTTCTGCTGTTTATAGACATAACATGGTCAAGTGGTTCTGCTGTTTATAGACATAACATGGTCAGGTGGTTCTGCTGTTTATAGACATAACATGGTCGAGGGGTTCTGCTGTTTATAGACATAACATGATCAGGTGGTTCTGCTGTTTATAGACATAACATGGTCAGGTGGTTCTGCTGTTTATAGACATAACATGGTCAGGTGGTTCTGCTGTTTATAGACAACATGGTCAGGTGGTTCTGCTGTTTATAGACATAACATGGTCAGGTGGTTCTGCTGTTTATAGACATAACATGGTCAGGTGGTTCTGCTGTTTATAGACATAACATGGTCAGGTGGTTCTGCTGTTTATAGACATAACATGGTCGAGGGGTTCTGCTGTTTATAGACATAACATGGTCAGGTGGTTCTGCTGTTTATAGACATAACATGGACAGGTGGTTCTGCTGTTTATAGACATAACATGGTCAGGTGGTTCTGCTGTTTATAGACAACATGGTCAGGTGGTTCTGCTGTTTTTACCCTTCATCTGTCTGTTCAGCTAGTTTACTCTACTACTCACTGTCACAGGCCCTTTCAGGAATGATTCACACACATGCACACACACACACATGCACACACACACAAGCACGGCTCAATTCCCTTCCAGCTCATCCATTCTCTCCATTTGAAGGAGGCTACGACGCTACACACCAGTCCATCACTATGGGCACCCCACTGAGGTGAAATAACATAATGTACATCACTGATGTTTACATTATGGAGTGGTCCATACAGCAGTAATTAGGCCATACAGTAAGGTCCTGAATAATTCAACCTGCCATCAACTGTTCCAGAGTGGAGGAAGGATGGACATAGTGGCACCAAGTCTGGAACAACAGACCCTGAACAGCTTGTACCCCCGAGCCATAAGACTGATAAATACTTAGTTAAATAGTTCAACAATAGATACCTGGACAATCTACACTGACCACTTTTTTTTACATTTTACAATTCCAGCGTGATGTTGGCATGTTTCTATGTTTTGAATTGTATCTCTATATGGCTAACTAACCTAAACTCAGAGGTGAAACTAACTAACCTAAACTCAAGAGGTGAAACTAACTAACCTAAACTCAGAGGTGAAACTAACTAACCTAAGCTCAGAGGTGAAACTAACTAAGCTAAGCTCAGAGGTGAAACTAACTAAGCTAAGCTCAGAGGTGAAACTCAGTATTGTAACTAAATGTCCAGGTCACTGAACAAGAAGCAGAGGCTGGTGGTCCCTCTAGTGACTACAATTCTGTGGGGAAGGGCCAGGCTTCCCTGTTTCTACAACTCTGTGGGGAAGGGCCAGGCTTCCCTGTTTCTACAACTCTGTGGGGAAGGGCCAGGCTTCCCTGTTTCTACAACTCTGTGGGGAAGGGCCAGGCTACCCTGTTTCTACAACTCTGTGAGGAAGGGCCAGGCTGCCGTGTTTCTACAACTCTGTATGGAAGGGCCAGGCTTCCCTGTTTCTACAACTCTGTGGGGAAGGGCCAGGCTACCCTGTTTCTACAACTCTGTGAGGAAGGGCCAGGCTTCCGTGTTTCTACAACTCTGTGGGGAAAGGCCAGGCTACCCTGTTTCTACAACTCTGTGGGGAAGGGCCAGGCTGCCCTGTTTCTACAACTCTGTGGGGAAGGGCCAGGCTTCCCTGTTTCTAAAACTGTGGGGAAGGGCCAGGCTGCCCTGTTTCTAAAACTGTGGGGAAGGGCCAGGCTTCCCTGTTTCTACAACTCTGTGGGAAGGGCCAGGCTGCCCCAACATTCCTGTTAGGGGCTCTGAGCATTTGTGTATGCGAGAGAAAATATAGAGGGACAGAGAGAGAGAGGGGGACAGAGAGAAATAGAGACACAGAGCGGGATAGAGAGAAAGAGAGAGAGAGAGGGACAGAGAGGGACAGAGAAATAGAGAAATAGAGACAGAGAGGGGAACAGAGAAACAGGGACAGAGAGAGAGAGAAAGAGACAGAGAGAAAGAGAGAGAAGAAAGATAGAGAGAGATAGCGACAGCGAGAGAGGGACAGAGAGCACAACAGTCTCTTTCATTACAGCATCTAATTTCATTGAGCAGATGGTCATGCCGCTACAGATCGACAAAGACTAAATGAATGAATAAATAAACAAAATACTAGAAGTATTGTTTTTACAGAGTTAGCCAGAGGGGTGAAATAAATGTGCCGACAAAAGAGCACAAGAGCCGGAGCATGAAATCAGAATGGGGGAGTGGGAAACAGAGAGGAGAGAGAGAGGCTCCAATCTCATTGTTTTCATTGTCTGGGTTCAGAAGCTGTGGAATGAGAGGGCGGGCAAGAGAAGAGGGGGGACGAAAGGAGAGAACCACTCTAAACCCATGCAAACTCCGCTGATGTGAGACACATCGGTCAACCACATATATCCAATTAAATACAACCAAAGACACTTTTACAAGTGCAGGGGGAATAAGAGGGGAGTTTCAACACAGGGATTAGAGACTATAACAGGCCTGTAGTGCTTCTATCAACAGGTTACTTCTCTAGTTGTGTAACACTGCCTCTATGCCATAGCTGCTACCCTAGCCTAGCACCCACCCCTCCCTGCCCTGGGCTCCTCTGCCAATTCCCCACTAGTTGATGGGCCTGGGAACAGGATCTGGTCTCATCGCCAGCATACACAGAGAAGGCCTGAATGAGTAAAGAGAAAGAAGACACCCACATTAACAAGGGCCCATTAGGGGAGACATAGCCTGCATGGATCACATCCCCATAGACCTGTCAGCAACTCGCAGGGATACAGCCTACAATCTCTCAACCTCACAAACACACACAGGTGCATACACACATACACACAGGTGCATACACACATACACACAGGTGCACACAGACAAACACACAGGTGCATACACACATACACAGAGGTGCATACACACAAACACACAGGTGCATACACACATACACACAGGTGCATACACACAAACACACAGGTGCATACACACATACACACAGGTACATACACACATACACACAGGTGCATACACACATACACACAGGTGCATACACACATACACACAGGTGCATACACACATACACACAGGTGCATACACACAAACACACAGGTGCATACACACAAACACACAGGTGAATACACACATACACACAGGTGCATACACACATACACAGAGGTGCAAACACACATACACACAGGTGCATACACACATACACACAGGTGCATACACACATACACACAGGTGCACACACACATACACACAGGTGCATACACACATACACACAGGTGCATACACACAAACACACAGGTGCATACACACATACACACAGGTGCATACACACATACACAGAGGTGCATACACACATACACACAGGTGCATACACACATACACACACATACACACATACACACATACACACAGGTGCATACACACAAACACACAGGTGCATACACACAAACACACAGGTGCATACACACATACACACAGGTGCATACACACATACACAGAGGTGCATACACACATACACACAGGTGCATACACACATACACACAGGTGCATACACACATACACACAGGTACACACACACATACACAGAGGTGCATACACACATACACACAGGTGCATACACACATACACAGAGGTACATACACACATACACACAGGTGCATACACACATACACACAGGTGCACACACACATACACAGAGGTGCATACACACATATACACAGGTGCATACACACATACACACATACACGCACATGCAACTGTCCGGTGAAGGGTAACACACTGCACATGTATGTTCTGAATGTTATCTTGGCAGAGTGATGACACTGGTGTTATACAACTGTCTTGAATTATAGGGTAAGATGTTTTTTTCAAGCCCTATTCAAATCCCACCTTCCCCTAAAGCATTGTAGTGATGAGAGCTACCTTCCCCCTAAAGCATTGTAGTGATGAGAGCTACCTTCTCCCTAAAGCATTGTAGTGATGAGAGCTACCTTCCCCCTAAAGCATTGTACAATGAGAGCTACCTTCCCCCTAAAGCATTGTAGTGATGAGAGCTACCTTCCCCCTAAAGCATTGTACAATGAGAGCTACCTTCTCCCTAAAGCATTGCAGTGATGAGAGCTACCTTCCCCCTAAAGCATTGTAGTGATGAGAGCTACCTTCTCCCTAAAGCATTGTAGTGATGAGAGCTACCTTCCCCCTAAAGCATTGTAGTGATGAGAGCTACCTTCTCCCTAAAGCATTGTAGTGATGAGAGCTACCTTCCCCGTAAAGCATTGTAGTGATGAGAGCTACCTTCCCCCTAAAGCATTGTAGTGATGAGAGCTACCTTCCCCCTAAAGCATTGTACAATGAGAGCTACCTTCCCCCTAAAGCATTGTACAATGAGAGCTACCTTCCCCCTAAAGCATTGTACAATGACAGCTACCTTCCCCCTAAAGCATTGTGGTGATGAGAGCTACCATCCTCCCAAAGTATTGTAGTGATGAGAGCTACCTTCCCCCTAAAGCATTGTAGTGATGAGAGCTACCTTCTCCCTAAAGCATTGTAGTGATGAGAGCTACCTTCCCCCCAAAGCATTGTACAATGAGAGCTACCTTCCCCCTAAAGCATTGTAGTGATGAGAGCTACCTTCCCCCTAAAGCACTGTACAATGAGAGCTACCTTCCCCTAAAGTATTGTACAATGAGAGCTACCTTCCCCCTAAAGCATTGTGGTGATGAGAGCTACCATCCTCCCAAAGTATTGTAGTGATGAGAGCTACCTTCCCCCTAAAGCATTGTGGTGATGAGAGCTACCATCCTCCCAAAGTATTGTAGTGATGAGAGCTACCTTCCCCCTAAAGTATTGTAGTGATGAGAGCTACCTTCTCCCTAAAGCATTGTGGTGATGAGAGCTACCATCCTCCCAAAGTATTGTAGTGATGAGAGCTACCTTCTCCCTAAAGCATTGTGGTGATGAGAGCTACCTTCCCCCTAAAGTATTGTAGTGATGAGAGCTACCTTCCCCCTAAAGTATTGTAGTGATGAGAGCTACCTTCTCCCTGAAGCATTGTAGTGATGAGAGCTACCATCCCACTAAAGCATTGTAGTGATGAGAGCTACCTTCTCCCTAAAGCATTGTATTGATGAGAGCTACCTTCCCCCTAAAGCATTGTAGTGGTGAGAGCTACCATCCCCCTAAAGTATTGTAGTGATGAGAGCTACCTTCTCCCTAAAGCATTGTAGTGATGAGAGCTATCATCCCCCTAAAGCATTGTAGTGATGAGAGCTACCTTCTCCCTAAAGCATTGTATTGATGAGAGCTACCTTCCCCCTAAAGCATTGTAGTGATGATAGCTACCTTCCCCCTAAAGCATTGTAGTGATGAGAGCTACCTTCTCCCTAAAGCATTGTATTGATGAGAGCTACCTTCCCCCTAAAGCATTGTAGTGATGATAGCTACCATCCCCCCAAAGCATTGTACAATGAGAGCTACCTTCCCCCTAAAGCATTGTAGTGATGAGAGGGAAAAGAGGAGTTTTATTAAGGGACTCACTTGATTCACTTAAAGAGCCTCTCTACTCCGGAACTAGCGTTTTCTAGCCATCTCGAGCGATTATATCACAAGGAAAAAGTTAATTATTAAATTTTACAGCTCATTACTCAAACAAAAGGGAAATACACTGGTGGGAAAGGGATTAGAGACAAAATGAATCCAGTGATATATTGTGCAGCTATTATCTAGCCAGTTATCTGGATGGTGTCATAAGTAAATAACCGTGGAAGGAATACTCCCATGGCCGTGGAATTGAAATCTCTGTCTGATTAACATAACCTCTCACTCTCTCATCTCTCCCACGACCCACCCTCAATCACTGAGTTCTCAGCTACAAAGGCCCTCAGCAAGTGTATGAAGTTCCGCAGCAATATTACCTTCTACTGTCTCTGATCCTGCAATTAGTCTCTTTCTCCTGAAGAAACACTCCATCCGATCTCTGCTGTTCAGGTAGCTACAGTATCTTTCCAGAAAGGTGAGATGTTTATACTCGGTATGTGAAATGAAAAGGAAAATTAAATATCCGTGGGACGTCATAATTACTGTAACATTTCACTTGAACTTCAAGTCATCAGAACATGGCCCCTGTGGAAAGAGGTCTGTACGTTGTTAAGAGTTTAACATCATAGTCAATGTAATTTCCCCTATCAGAGTATTCCACAATCATGTGAGCTAACCTCCAGCTCTGAGGCCAGATGGAACATCGTGGCTGTGAGGCAGGAAGGTGTAGAGCTCTAGGGCTCATTGGCAGGGAGGCCAACAACAATGGCCTCCAAGTCATTCAGCCTCAGAGGTGGGGGGGACCAGTCTCTCCTGCAATATTTAATGAAAACCAACACTGGAAAAGAAGGGGCAGAAAGATGGGAGACCAGTCTGGATTTCATGTGCCTGGCTCAGTCCGAGAGCAGAGACAGATTAGTGAATTGATTCAGCAGCCATGTTTACCCACAGCGCTGAAATGTTCCTTCTTCAGTACCGTGCTCTTATCTCTTTTATTCCACTTTGTTGGGTTCTGCTTACTTTATGTTTGTGAAAGATGGCCATAAAACATTTAATTTCAGACTTTTTAACAGTCTGTTATAAATATATTCAGATAACAAATGAACGTGAAGTTGGCTTTATGCCGCCGTAAATGTGCTCCTGGTTTTATCAGCATATTCGCTAGCATTTTACCTTGCACACAGATGTCATAATAATGTCCTGAAGAACAACCTTGTTGTTCCAGCGACTGCTCTTGATCTCTAACACCCAGGGAGCTGTTTCTCACATCTTGTGAATCTGTTTAGTGAGAAGCAGGTATCAGGACCAGTTGAATGTCACCAGGCGTGACAGTCACACAAGATACTATTCTCTCCTATTCTACACCCATTCTCTTCTGGGCCCTCAGCTAGAAAAGTTTTTCCCTCGTAATTCATACACATTAGACTAGCTGCCTGCCTCCCATTCCTCCCCTCCCTTCCCTCCTCCTCCCCTCCCCTCCTCCTCTCTCCCCTCTCATCCCTCCCTCCCCTCTCTCCCATCCCCTCCCTCCCTCCCTCCCTGCCAATCTCCCTTCCCTCCTCCTCTCTCCCCTCTCTCCCACCCCCATCCCTCCCTCCCTCCCCCCCCTCCCTGCCAATCTCCCTTCCCTCCTCCTCCCTCCCCTCTCTCCCATCCCCCTCCCTCCTCCTCCCTCCCTCCCCTCCTCCTCCATCCCCTCTCATCCCTCCCGTCCCTCCATTCTCTTCCCTCCTCCTCCCCTCCTCCTCTCTTCCCTCTCATCCCTCCCTCCCCTCCCTCCCTCACTCCCTGCCAATCTCCCTTCCCTCCTCCTCCCTCCCCTCTCTCCCCTCTCTCCCATCCCCCTCCCTCCCTGCCAATCTCCCTTCCCTCCTCCTCCCTCCCCTCTCTCCCATCCCCCTCCCTCCCTCCCTGCCTGCCTGCCTCCCTCCCTGCCTATGAGGTAGTCAATTAACAAGTGTGCCTTGTTAAAAGTTAATTTGTGGAATTTCTTTCCTTCTTAACGCGTTTGAGCCAATCAGTTGTGTTGTGACAAGGTAGGGTTGGTATACAGAAGATAGACCTATTTGGTAAGAGACAAAGTCCATATTATGGGAAGAACAGCTCAAATAAGCAAAGAGAAATGACAGCCCATCATAACTTTAAGACATGAAGGTCAGTCAATGAGGAAAATTTAAATAAATATGAACGTTTCTTCAAGTGCAGTCTCAAAGACCATCAAGCACTATGATGAAACTGGCTCTCATGAGGACCACCACAGGAAGGGAAGACCCAGAGTTACCTCTGCTGCAGAGATTAAATAAATGCTTCACAGAGTTCAAATAACAGAGACATCTCAACATCAACTGTTCAGAGGAGACCGCGTGAATCAGGCATTCATGATCGAATTGCTGCAAAGAAACCACTGATAAAGGACACCAATAATAAGAAGAGGCTTGTTTGGGCCAAGAAACATGAGAAACGGACATTAGACTGGTGGAAATCTGTCCTTTGGTCTGATGAGACCAAATTTGAGATTTTTGGTTCCAACCGTTGCGTCTTTGTGAGACGCATAGTAGGTTAATGGATGAGCTCTGCATGTGTGGTTCCCACCGTGAAGCATGGAGGAGGAGGTGTGATGGTGTGGGGGTGTTTTGCTAGTGACACTGTCTGTGATTTATTTCGAATTCAAGGCACACTTAACCAGCACGGCTACCACAGCATTCTGCAGCGATACGTCATCCCATCTGGTTTGCACTTAGTGGGACTATCATTTGCTTTTCAACAGGACAATGACCCAACACACCTCCAGGCTGTGTAAGGGTGATTTGACCAAGAAGGAGAGTGATGGAGTGCTGCATCCGATGACCTGGCCTCCACAATCACCCGACCTCAACCGAATTGAGATGGTTTGGGATGAGTTGGACCACAGAGTGAAGCAAAAGCAGCCAACAAGTGTTCAGCATATGTGGGAACTCTTTCAAGACTGTTGGAAAAGCATTTCAGGTGACGCTGGTTGAGAGAATGCCAATAGTGTGCAAAGCTGTCATCAAGGCAAAGGGTGGCTACTTTGAAGAATCTAAAATCTAAAATATATTTTGATTTGTTTATCACTTTTTTGGTTATTACATGATTCCATATGTGTTGTTTCATATTTTGATGTCTTCATTATTATTCTGCAATGAAGAAAATTGTAAAAAATAAAGAAAAACCCTTGAATGAGTAGATGTGTCAAAACTTTTGACTGGTACTGTACATTTTTTGTGTGTTTACTTGAACAAAGACTAACTTTGTAGAAAAACTACCCGGTAATAAACCCTTAACTACATTAATGCAAATCAAATGCCAAGGATAGAAGCCCCAACACTGCTTTGCTCTGAGGACTTCATTTGTATGGTGGCAGTCTCGTAATAATTAAAGATACATTCCTGATCTGAATGAAGTGCACTTAGCGTAATCCTACTGGAAACATCGCAAATGGCTGGGCTTTCTGGGCCTGACACTTGACAGCGCTGGCCTGGCTTTAGATTCTGGTTGCCAGAGGACTGCTAGACACTGGCTATTGTGAGAAGCTAGTCAGAGAGGAGGGAAACAGGACTGGTTACTACTCCTTGTCCACTCCATGTGATGCTGCCTGCTTATTCCTCCCTGTTCGAAACACCCTCTAAAACACTTTCCAAACCAGGAACCCTTTTGGGCATCCCTGCCCAGTCTCTTCAGTGTAGAGTCTAACAGAAGGGCTAGAATGACTATTTGTCCCTACTGTGTTAAATGAATATTTGATAATCTCCCTCGATCTGGGGCTCCACGCAAGATCTCACCCCGTGGGGTCAAAATGATCACAAGAACGGTGAGCAAAAATCCCAGAACACGGGGGAACCTAGTGAATGACCTGCAGAGAGCTGGGACCAAAGTAACAAAGCCTACCATCAGTAACACACTACGCCGCAAGGGACTCAAATCCTGCAGTGCCAGACGTGTCCCCCTGCTTAAGCCAGTACATGTCCAGGCTCCTCTGCAGTTTGCTAGAGAGCATTTGAATGATCCAGAAGAAGATTGGGAGAATGTCATATGGTCAGATGAAACCAAAATAGAACTTTTTGGTAAAAACTCAACTCGTCGTGTTTGGAGGACAAAGAATGCTGAGTTGCATCCAAAGAACACCATACCTACTGTGAAGCATGGGGGTGGAAACATCATGCTTTGGGGCTGTTTTTCTGCAAAGGGACCAGGATGACTGATCCGTGTAAAGGAAACAATGAATGGGGCCATGTATTGTGAGATTTTTCCATCAGCAAGGGCATTGAAGATGAAACGTGGCTGGGTCTTTCAGCATGACAATGATCCCAAACACACCGCCCGGGCAACGAAGGTCCTGGAGTGGCCTAGCCAGTCTCCAGATCTCAACCCCATAGAAAATCTTTGGAGGGCGTTGAAAGTCCGTGTTGCCCAGCAACAGCCCCAAAACATCACTGCTCTAGAGGAGATCTGCATGGAGGAATGGGCCAAAAAAACAGCAACAGTGTGTGAAAACCTTGTGAAGACTTACAGAAAACGTTTGACCTCAGTCATTGCCAACAAAGGGTATATAACAAAGTATTGAGATAAACTTTAGTTATTGACCAAATACTTATTTTCCACCATAATTTGCAAATAAATTCATTAAAAATCATACAATGTGATTTTCTGGATTTCTTTTCCTCATTTTGTCCGTCATAGTTGAAGTGTACCTATGATGAAAATTACAGGCCTCTCTCATCTTTTTAAGTGGGAGAACTTGCACAATTGGTGGCTGACTAAATACTTTTTTGCCCCACTGTACATATTATTTTCTGTGCTCAAAAAGCGTACATTTGTAGATTTAAAAATAGCGATGTTGAAACTGGAAGACAATAAAGATGAACGTAATCGTTACAAAACTAGGAGGATTAGATAATAATGTTGGAGAACACTTCTCTTCCTTGTCCTTGCTGCTCCATGGCCTAACTGTCTATCCTCCATAGCAGGT